>NC_059203.1:18692179-18694679 GCF_020615455.1 Coregonus clupeaformis | reverse complement strand
GCATGCAAATGAAGTATGAAAATGTATGCACTCACTAACTGTAAGTCGCTCTGGATAAGAGCGTCTGCTAAATGACAAAAAAAATAAAAAATAAAAAATAAATAATGGAAGCTTATAATGTAGGTGCACACAGGTCGAGAGACAAATGTGAGGTTACCGACAGTGACACATGGACAGACAGCGAGACATTCAATACCGCCTTGCACACTCTTGCCTGCATCTAGCTGATCTGGTGTGTAATTGTTAGTGCGAACAGTTTTGCAACTAAAACAAGAGTTTCTATTGGACAAATTCAGGTACAGTAGGTCCATCCGTTTGCTTCCGTTTAAGAATAGTTTTGTAACAGAATCGGTGAAATGAATACACCCCTGATCAGCCTCAAACACAGTTCACTTTCATAGCAGCCACATACAGCATCATCACTTGTATAATTCCTTCTCGCATTTACGCGCTCTCCTCCTCTCACCTTTTCCCTTCGCTTGTGGACTTCAGTGCATAACATGACAGCTGTCTGTCGCCAGTCGAAAAAAATCTCTCCATGCCAAACCTTCATACCATAACCACTACACAGTGGTATAAAGTACTTAAGTAAAAATACTTTTAAGTACTACTGAAGTATTTTGGGGGTATCTGTACTTTACTTTACTATTTATATTTTTGACAACTTTTACTTTAACTTCATTACATTCCTAAATAAAATAATGTACTTTTTACTCCATCCATTTTCCCTGACACCCAAAAGCACTTATTACATTTTGAATGCTTATCAGGACAGGAAAATGGTCCAATTCACACACTTATCAAGAGAACATCCCTGGTCATCCCTACTGCCTCTGATCTGGTGGACTCACTAAACACAAATGCTTCATTTGTAAATGATGTCTGAGTGTTGGAGTGTGTCCCTGGCAATCCTCAAATGAAAAGAAAATAAGGAAAATGGTGCTGTCTGGCTTAATGATTTATACTTCAACTTTTGATACTTAAGTATATTTTAGTAATTACATTTACTTTTCAGACTTAAGTACAGGTAAAAGTCAGTAAATTAGAATATTTTGAAAAACTTGATTTATTTCAGTAATTGCATTCAAAAGGTGTAACTTGTACATTATATTTATTCATTGCACACAGACTGATGCATTCAAATGTTTATTTCATTTAATTTTGATGATTTGAAGTGGCAACAAATGAAAATCCAAAATTCCGTGTGTCACAAAATTAGAATATTACTTAAGGCTAATACAAAAAGGGATTTTTTAGAAATGTTGGCCAACTGAAAAGTATGAAAATGAAAAATATGAGCATGTACAATACTCAATACTTGGTTGGAGCTCCTTTTGCCTCAATTACTGCATTAATGCGGCGTGGCATGGAGTCGATGAGTTTCTGGCACTGCTCAGGTGTTATGAGAGCCCAGGTTGCTCTGATAGTGGCCTTCAACTCTTCTGCGTTGTTGGGTCTGGCATTCTGCATCTTCCTTTTCACAATACCCCACAGATTTTCTATGGGGCTAAGGTCAGGGGAGTTGGCTGGCCAATTTAGAACAGAAATACCATGGTCCGTAAACCAGGCACGGGTAGATTTTGCGCTGTGTGCAGGCGCCAAGTCCTGTTGGAACCTGAAATCTCCATCTCCATAGAGCAGGTCAGCAGCAGGAAGAATGAAGTGCTCTAAAACTTGCTGGTAGACGGCTGCGTTGACCCTGGATCTCAGGAAACAGAGTGGACCGACACCAGCAGATGACATGGCACCCCAAACCATCACTGATGGTGGAAACTTTACACTAGACTTCAGGCAACGTGGATCCTGTGCCTCTCCTGTCTTCCTCCAGACTCTGGGACCTCGATTTCCAAAGGAAATGCAAAATTTGCTTTCGTCAGAAAACATGACTTTAGACCACTCAGCAGCAGTCCAGCTCTTTTTTCCTTAGCCCAGGTGAGACGCTTTTCGCGCTGTTTCTTGGTCAACAGTGGCTTGACACGAGGTATGCGGCAGTTGAAACCCATGTCTTTCAAGCGTCTCTTGGTGGTGGATCTTGAAGCCCTGACTCCAGCAGCTGTCCACTCCTTGTGAATCTCCCCCACATTTTTGAATGGGTTTTTTCACAATCTTGACTAGGGCGCGGTGATCCCTATCGCTTGTACACTTTTTTCTGACCACAGTTTTTCCTTCCCTTTGCCTCTCTATTAATGTGTTTGGACACAGAGCTCTGAGAACAGCCAGCCTCTTCTGCAATAACCTTTTGTGTCTTTCCCTCCTTGTGCAATGTGTCGATGGTCGCCTTTTGGACAGCTGTCAAATCTGAAGTCTTCCCCATGTTTGTGTAGGCTTCAGAACTGGACTGAGAGACCATTTAAAGCCCTTTGCAGGTGTTTTGAGTTAATCAGCTGATTATTTTGTGGCACCAGGTGTCTTCAAAATGTAACCCTTACACAATATTCTAATTTTGTGACACACGGAATTTTGGATTTTCATTTGTTGCCACTTCAAATCATCAAAATTA
>NC_059203.1:18622179-18687179 GCF_020615455.1 Coregonus clupeaformis | reverse complement strand
TAGCCATCCTCTGGCTGTGGTTCAATGTGTAGTAGTGATGTAGCCATCCTCTGGCTGTGGTTCAATGTGTAGTAGTGATGTAGCCATCCTCTGGCTGTGGTTCAATGTGGAGTAGTGATGTAGCCATCCTCTGGCTGTGGTTCAATGTGTAGTAGTGATGTAGCCATCCTCTGGCTGTGGTTCAATGTGTAGTAGTGATGTAGCCATCCTCTGGCTGTGGTTCAATGTGTAGTAGTGATGTAGCCATCCCTCTGGCTGTGGTTCAATGTGTAGTAGTGATGTAGCCATCCTCTGGCTGTGGTTCAATGTGTAGTAGTGATGTAGCCATCCTCTGGCTGTGGTTCAATGTGTAGTAGTGATGTAGCCATCCTCTGGCTGGGGTTCAATGTGGAGTAGTGATGTAGCCATCCTCTGGCTGTGGTTCAATGTGGAGTAGTGATGTAGCCATCCTCTGGCTGTGGTTCAATGTGAGTAGTACTGAAGCAGGACCATGGCAGTTTGATGTTTAATTTCCTTCACAGTGGAAGCATTGTAGCTAGAACAATTTAAACCAGTGTTCTGAACTAATATTTATACCAAACGTTTTAGGGTCCATACACAGATTGGATAGACACATCCATAGTATACAGGTATATAGCAATAAGCAAGGAAATAATTAGCTACTACCTTCACTGGCAAATATCTTTAATTTCTACCACAATAAAGAACAATGACAAGTGAATATGAGTTTGAAATATTTGTTTATGAACAGCAAGGCAAGCTTACAAGATTGTATATTCCCTTTGGAGTAAATGCTTTAGCTAGATTCTTTACATCCGCTGGGTTTCACAAGATGACAGCCTGGTTTACTGGTTTGCTCAGGAGTCCCTAAACACATTAAACAACATTATTTACAATTCAAACAAATGATGCCCACATAGCAAGCTAAATGTATAGCCAGTTGGTTAATGTTAGCTAGTAAGCTATCTTGTTAAATAGCGATTTTCGTAAACTAATTCTTTACCCCAAAATATACATAATTGTATTCCTCTACATTAATTAACATAATCCTCTCAACTGTAAAAAAAAATAATAATAATAAAAAAAAAAAATGTCATGATTCGTTATGAAGTTATAACTACTTACATTTGCCTCCTTTCCAGTATTTTTGTCAGCCATCTTCCTGAAGCAACTTTAGATCTTTGGGTTGCAGAGCATTATGGGAGTTTTGATGACCACTCGATAGGAAGTGTGCATGTCGATTCGCTTCGCTTCGTTTGAAGGGCCAACTGGAGGAGATGCATCCTGCTGCAGTCCCGGAGCCGAGCTGCCTGTCACTAAAACCCGCCTGTCACTAAATGTATTATTCTGTGTGTAAATCCAAGCCACTCCAATTAGTATCATCTGTTACGTTACGTTAGCCAAAACGTCGCCTACCTACTTTTCATAATTCCCTCTTATTTTTTTGGGAGCGTAACACAACTGACGATACTAGCAAAGATAATTTAAATAACTCAGAATTTGAAAACTCTGTGAAACTAGCACATCTCATGGGTAAGAAAATTATTTGATTGATTGCTGATTAATTTTTTTATGTCAGCCTTCAAGTGGATAATAATTTTCCAGCTCTCAAGGTAGCTGGCTATTGTTGAACTCAGCAAAAAAAGATACGTCCTCTCACTGTGAACTGCATTTATTTTCAGCAAACTTAACATGTGTAAATATTTGTATGAACATAACAAGATTCAACAACTGACACATAAACTGAACAAGTTCCACAGACATGTGACTAACAGAAATTGAATAATGTGTCCCTGAACAAAGGGGGGGTCAAATCAAAAGTAACAGTCAGTATCTGGTGTGGCCACCAGCTGCATTAAGTCCTGCAGTGCATCTCCTCCTCATGGACTGCACCAGATGTGCCAGTTCTTGCTGTGAGATGTTACCCCACTCTTCCATCAAGGCACCTGCAAGTTCCCGGACATTCTGGGGGGAATGGCCCGAGCCCTCACCCTCTGATCAGACAGATCCCAGATGTGCTCAATGGGATTGAGATCTGGGCTCTTCGCTGGCCATGGCAGAACAATGACATTCCTGTCTTGCAGGAAATCTCACACAGAACGAGCAGTATGGCTGGTGGCATTATCATGCTGGAGGGTCATGTCAGGATGAGCCTGCAGGAAGGGTACCACATGAGGGAGGAGGATGTCTTCACTGTAACGTACAGCATTGAGATTGCCTGCAATGACAACAAGCTCAGTCCGATGATGCTGTGACACACCGCCCCAGACCATGACGGACCCTCCACCTTCAAATCGATCCCGCTCCAGAGGACAGGCCTCGGTATAACGCTCATTCCTTCG
Source organism: Coregonus clupeaformis (assembly GCF_020615455.1). NCBI lineage: Eukaryota > Metazoa > Chordata > Actinopteri > Salmoniformes > Salmonidae > Coregonus > Coregonus clupeaformis. The sequence continues at coordinate 18,684,837 of NC_059203.1, read as the reverse complement.
ACGATAAACGCGAATCCGACCATCACCCCTGGTGAGACAAAACCGCGACTCGTCAGTGAAGAGCACTTTCTGCCAGTCCTGTCTGGTCCAGTGACGATGGGTTTGTGCCCATAGGCGACGTTGTTGCCTGTGATGTCTGGTGAGGACCTGCCTTACAACAGGCCTCAGTCCAGCCTTTCTCAGCCTATTGCGGACAGTCTGAGCACTGATGGAGGGATTGTGCGTTCCTGGTGTAACTCGGGCAGTTGTTGTTGCCATCCTGTACCTGTCCTGCAGGTGTGATGTTCGGATGTACCGATCCTGTGCAGGTGTTGTTACACGTGGTCTGCCACTGCGAGGACGATCAGCTGTCCGTCCTGTCCCTGTAGCGCTGTCTTAGGCGTCTCACAGTACGGACATTGCAATTTATTGCCCTTGCCACATCTGCAGTCCTCATGCCTCCTTGCGGCATGCCTAAGGCATGTTCACGCAGATGAGCAGGGACCCTGGGCATCTTTCTTTTGGTGTTTTTCAGAGTCAGTAGAAAGACCTCTTTAGTTCCTAAGTTTTCACAACTGTGACCTTCATTTGCATACCGTCTGTAAGCTGTTGGTGTCTTAACGACCGTTCCACAGGTGCATGTTCATTAATTTGTTTATGGTTCATTGAACAAGCATGGGAAACAGTGTTTAAACCCTTTACAATGAAGATCTGTGAAGTTATTTGGATTTTTACAAATGATCTTTGAAAGACAGGGTCCTGAAAAAGGGACGTTTCTTTTTTAGTTAGTAAGTCACATTGTTAGCTCTCAGCTGGCTGGCTATAGTTAGCTAGCTAACATTAGTAGCTAACATTAGTTAGCTAGTAACATTGCTTGCTAGCTACACAATTTACTGCCGTAGGGCTTGAACTAAAAGGATTGTACATATGAAATAGGATCAGAAACGGTTGTTTTGGAAGAGGTCTATACTAAGTACATCTGTTGTTTCATATATTGACTGTGTTTTTAATGTGCTATACTAAGTCCCACTTGAGGGCCTTTGAGTAAATAAATAACGTTTGTAATAACTTGTCAATAAATAACTTTTTCATTACAGGAAGACAATGTTATTCTTTGGGACACAAGGGATGCAGCAGAGTGGTGTAAAGTGAATTATGAGACATTCAAGGGCAGGTTCTCCATGCCACCAATGTTGTGAATGGGGATGGAGGAACAAATGGAGGAACTCCACAAACTGAGAAACTACAACGGTTTCGATGATGAGGAGAAACACTTGCTGTGTAATCCATTTATTTTCTCCTTCCAGTTGTTTGATGACTGTGAATCATTCCATGTCAAGTTGATACATAACAGAGACAGTGTTATGTTCACAAGTTGTGACAGCATCCTAACCCTGTCGCTGAAGGCTCCCCAAACATCCCACCCTCAACCCAGCTCACCCTGCCCTCAAAAAACATGTGTCAAAAGAAAAGCTAAGACCACACACCCCCCACCCCTCCCCATCAAAGACCACCATTGCCTGCTCCGGGGTGCCTGGCGGAGAGGCCATCCCAGGACACGACGGAGACGAGTTCTTCATGGAGGCTGAGAGCTGAGCGTGAATAGCGCACCTGATTCTAACAATTAGCTGGCTGATAAACTGAGTCATGTTAGTTACTACTGGGGTTGGAGCGAAAACCTTCAGGAGGGTAGCTCTCCAGGAACAGGGTTGGGCAGCTCTGGTCTACAGTGCCTTGCAAAAGTATTCATCATGGCGTTTTTCCTATTTTGTTGCATTACAACCTGTAATTTAAATGGATTTTAATTTGGATTTCATGTAATGGACATACACAAAATAGTCCAAATTGGTGAAGTGAAATGAAAAAAACTACTTATTTAAAAAAAAAATTAAACATAAATAACGGAAAAGTAATGCGTGCATATTTATTCACTCCCTTTGCTATGAAGCCCCTTAATAAGATCTGGTGCAACCAATTACCTTCAGAAGTCACATAATTAGTTAAATAAAGTCCACCTGTGTGCAATCTAAGTGTCACATGATCTCAGTATACAGTGGGGAAAAAAAGTATTTAGTCAGCCACCAATTGTGCAAGTTCTCCCACTTAAAAAGATGAGAGAGGCCTGTAATTTTCATCATAGGTACACGTCAACTATGACAGACAAATTGAGAAAAATAAATCCAGAAAATCACATTGTAGGATTTTTATTGAATTTATTTGCAAATTATGGTGGAAAATAAGTATTTGGTCACCTACAAACAAGCAAGATTTCTGGCTCTCACAGACCTGTAACTTCTTCTTTAAGAGGCTCCTCTGTCCTCCACTCGTTACCTGTATTAATGGCACCTGTTTGAACTTGTTTTCAGTATAAAAGACACCTGTCCACAACCTCAAACAGTCACACTTCAAACTCCACTATGGCCAAGACCAAAGAGCTGTCAAAGGACACCAGAAACAAAATTGTAGACCTGCACCAGGCAGGGAAGACTGAATCTGTGATAGGTAAGCCGCTTGGTTTGAAGAAATCAACTGTGGGAGCAATTATTAGGAAATGGAAGACATACAAGACCACTGATAATCTCCCTCGATCTGGGGCTCCACGCAAGATCTCACCCCGTGAGGTCAAAATGATCACAAGAACGGTGAGCAAAAATCCCAGAACCACACGGGGGGGACCTAGTGAATGACCTGCAGAGAGCTGGGACCAAAGTAACAAAGCCTACCATCAGTAACACACTACGCCGCCAGAGACTCAAATCCTGCAGTGCCAGACGTGTCCCCCTGCTTAAGCCAGTACATGTCCAGGCCCGTCTGAAGTTTGCTAGAGTGCATTTGGATGATCCAGAAAAGGATTGGGAGAATGTCTCATATGGTCAGATGAAACCAAAATAGAACTTTTTGGTAAAAACTCAACTCGTCGTGTTTGGAGGACAAAGAATGCTGAGTTGCATCCAAAGAACACCATACCTACTGTGAAGCATGGGGGTGGAAACATCATGCTTTGGGGCTGTTTTTCTGCAAAGGGACCAGGACGACTGATCCGTGTAAAGGAAAGAATGAATGGGGCCATGTTTCGTGAGATTTTGAGTGAAAACCTCCTTCCATCAGCAAGGGCATTGAAGATGAAACGTGGCTGGGTCTTTCAGCATGACAATGATCCCAAACACACCGCCCGGGCAACGAAGGAGTGGCTTCGTAAGAAGCATTTCAAGGTCCTGGAGTGGCCTAGCCAGTCTCCAGATCTCAACCCCATAGAAAATCTTTGGAGGGAGTTGAAAGTCCTTGTTGCCCAGCGACAGCCCCAAAACATCACTGCTCTAGAGGAGATCTGCATGGAGGAATGGGCCAAAATACCAGCAACAGTGTGTGAAAACCTTGTGAATACTTACAGAAAACGTTTGACCTGTGTCATTGCCTACAAAGGGTATATAACAAAGTATTGAGAAACTTTTGTTATTGACCAAATACTTATTTTCTACCATCATTTGCAAATAAATTCATAAAAATCCTACAATGTGATTTTCTGGATTTTATCTTCTCATTTTATCTGTCATAGTTGACGTGTACCTATGATTGAAATTACAGGCCTCTCTCATGTTTTTAAGTGGGAGAACTTGCACAATTGGTGGCTGACTAAATACTTTTTTCCCCCACTGTATATGCATCTGTTCTGAAAGGCCCCAGAGTCTGCAACACAACTAAGCAAGGGGCACCACCAAGAAAGCGGCACCATGAAGACCAATGAGCTCTCCAAACAGGTCAGCGACAAAGTTGTGGAGAAGTACAGATCATATAAAAAAATATCAGAAACTTTGAACATCCCACAGAGCACAATTAAATCCATTATAAAAAAATTGAAAGAATATGGCACCACAACAAACCTGCCAAGAGAGGGCCACCCACCAAAACTCACGGACCAGGCAAGACTAAAATTGAGTTTTTTGGCCATGAAGGAAAATGCTATGTCTGGCGCAAACCCAACACCTCTCATCACCCCGAGAACACCATCCCCACAGTGAAGGATGGTGGTGGCAGCATCATGATGTGGGGATGTTTTTAATCGGCAGGGACTGGGAAACTGGTCAGAATTGAAGGAATGATGGATGGCGCTAAATACAGGGAAATTCTTGAGGGAAACCTGACTTTCAGTCTTCCAGAGATTTGAGACTGGGATAGAGGTTCACCTTCCAGTAGGACAATGACCCTTAGCATACTGCTAAAGCAACACTTGAGTGGTTTAAGGGGAAACATTTAAATGTCTTGGAATGGCCTAGTCAAAGCCCAGACCTCAATCCAATTGAGAATCTGTGGTATGACTTAAAGATTGCTGTACAACAGCAGAACACATCCAACTCGAAGGAGCTGGAGCAGTTTTGCCTTGAAGAATGGGCAAAAATCCCAGTGGCTAGATGTGCCAAGCTTATAGAGACATACCCCAAGAGACTTGCTGCTGTAATTGAGGCAAAAGGTGGCTCTGCAAAGTATTGACTTTGGGGGGGTGAATAGTTATGCACGCTCAAGTTTTCATTTTTTTTCTTCTTATTTCTTCTTTGTTTCACAAGAAAAAATATTTTGCATCTTCAAAATGGTAGGAATGTTGTGTAAATGAAATTATTCAAACCCCCCAAAAAATCAATTTTAATTCCAGGTTGTAAGACAACAAAATAGGAAAAAAATGCCAAAGGGGAGGTGAATACTTTCGCAAGCCACTGTATATCATGGAAAGAGCAGGGGTTCCTAATGTTTTGTACACTCAGTGTATATATTCCTTTCTCATTCTGTTTCCTTTGCTCCCTCTCTGTCTCCTCTGATACTGGCAGCAGTATTCAGCCCAAGCCATAAGTGGTCCTCTGTAGCTCAGCTGGTAGAGCACGGCACTTGTAACGCCAAGGTAGTGGGTTCGATCCCCGGGACCACCCATACACAAAAATGTATGCACGCATGACTGTAAGTCGCTTTGGATAAAAGCGTCTGCTAAATGGCATATTATTATTATTATAAGGCCTTGTCTTGCAATCTAAATGTCTGCTAAAGGGAGCATTATCCATCGTTTTTAGAGTGTACTTTTAAGTTGAAGTTTCCAACTTAATAATATTGTAACTTTTTTTTTTGTTATTCACAGGACAACATCAAAAGTATTGTCAAGAGGTGTCCCCCACCCCTTGGAGGACTGCCCTCCCAATATCCCCCCCCCCCCCAAGAAAGAGGCCAGGACAAAGAAGATACTAAACTATACTGTAAATTATTCCTAGTTGAACATTGGGCTGTTATTTTATGTGTATGCTGTTTTAAAAAAAAACACAAGCCCTTCTCAGTGTTGGATACTACTTGTTCCATCATAGTTCCGTACTCATGATGGCTTGAGTTGAGTTCATTTTGTTGCTAGTAGTTCCTGTATGGTCAAAGCATATTTCAAACCTAAATTGTAGCAGTGGTGGTTAGACCAGCTACTGCTGTTTATATAGACATTCCTATTGACAGATGTAGTTTGAGATATCTGGAAGAGATGGAAAGCATTTCAATCTGAGTGTCCCAAATGTAACCCTTTCAAAGAGAGCGTAGGTTTTTTGTTTTCTCCATGAAAACGTTGTACAAGGGCATTTTTTCTACCACAATCTCCATTCTAAATATTTATAGACATTATGAAAAGTATTCCGATTAAATAGAGACCCTGGCATTAAACTTGTGAATCTAGCTTTAATTTTAATCTGGAGACACGTTGAACTGAACCGGCAATATAAATGTGATCAACCTGCTTATCATTCAGAATTGTGTTAATGCCACAACCCTTACATTTTTAATATTCAGTAAAACTTGTATATCACATTTTGTGTGCTGAATAATATCAAATAGCCTGTTCGCTTTTACCCATATGCACTGTTGAGATTGTTCTGAGGTGCAGTATATAAACCCTGTTAAAATCTAACCCAAACTCAACTATTGACTTGAATAGGTCAGAGCCACAGTATGTCATTTCTGTCAGCTGTTCTATCACACTATGGACTATGTCCTCTCACTGTAGTCGGAAATTACTCTGGATTGTTGTGTAACTGGTATGCACATCATGCTTTACTTTCTTTCATTCGTTCTAAGCATTTATATCGGTGGAAATCAAGACGTAGGATGATGTACGTCCTACGATTCGTATTATATTCTACAACGATATTCCATTGGTAGCCTAATGTAATGTAACCTAACGTAACATACAGTGGGGAAAAAAAGTATTTAGTCAGTCACCAATTGTGCAAGTTCTCCCAATTAAAAAGATGAGAGAGGCCTGTAATTTTCATCATAGGTACACGTCAACTATGACAGACAAATTGAGAAAGAAAAATCCAGAAAATCACATTGTAGGATTTTTAATGAATTTATTTGCAAATTATGGTGGAAAATAAGTATTTGGTCACCTACAAACAAGCAAGATTTCTGGCTCTCACAGACCTGTAGCTTCTTCTTTAAGAGGCTCCTCTGTCCTCCACTCGTTACCTGTATTAATGGCACCTGTTTGAACTTGTTATCAGTATAATAGACACCTGTCCACAACCTCAAACAGTCACACTCCAAACTCCACTTTGGCCAAGACCAAAGAGCTGTCAAAGGACACCAGAAACAAAATTGTAGACCTGCACCAGGCTGGGAAGACTGAATCTGCAATAGGTAAGCAGCTTGGTTTGAAGAAATCAACTGTGGGAGCAATTATTAGGAAATGGAAGACATACAAGACCACTGATAATCTCCCTCAATCTGGGGCTCCACGCAAGATCTCACCCCGTGGGGTCAAAATGATCACAACAATGGTGAGCAAAAATCCCAGAACCACACGGGGGGACCTAGTGAATGACCTGCAGAGAGCTGGGACCAAAGTAACAAAACCTACCATCAGTAACACACTACGCCGCCAGGGACTCAAATCCTGCAGTGCCAGACGTGTCCCCCTGCTTAAGCCAGTACATGTCCAGGCCCATCTGAAGTTTGCTAGAGTGCATTTGGATGATCCAGAAGAGGATTGGGAGAATGTCATATGGTCAGATGAAACCAAAATATAACTTTTTGGTAAAAACTCAACTCGTCGTGTTTGGAGGACAAAGAATGCTGAGTTGCATCCAAAGAACACCATACCTACTGTGACGCATGGGGGTGGAAACATCATGCTCTGGGGCTGTTTTTCTGCAAAGGGACCAGGACGACTGATCCGTGTAAAGGAAAGAATGAATGGGGCCATGTATCGTGAGATTTTGAGTGAAAACCTCCTTCCATCAGCAAGGGCATTGAAGATGAAACGTGGCTGGGTCTTTCAGCATGACAATGATCCCAAACACACCGCCGGTCAACGAAGGAGTGGCTTCGTAAGAAGCATTTCAAGGTCCTGGAGTGGCCTAGCCAGTCTCCAGATCTCAACCCCATAGAAAATCTTTGGAGGGAGTTGAAAGTCCGTGTTGCCCAGCGACAGCCCCAAAACATCACTGCTCTAGAGGAGATCTGCATGGAGGAATGGGCCAAAATACCAGCAACAGTGTGTGAAAACCTTGTGAAGACTTACAGAAAACGTTTGACCTGTGTCATTGCCAACAAAAGGTATATAACAAAGTATTGAGAAACTTTTGTTATTGACCAAATACTTATTTTCCACCATAATTTGCAAATAAATTCATAAAAAATCCTACAATGTGATTTTCTGGAATTTTTTTTCTCATTTTGTCTGTCATAGTTGACGTGTACCTATGATGAAAATTACAGGCCTCTCTCATCTTTTTAAGTGGGAGAACATGCACAATTGGTGGCTGACTAAATACTTTTTTTCCCCACTGTATCATACTAAAAGCAGTTGAATGTAATATATCATACTAAAGCAGTTGAACGTAATGCTAAACGGGTCACAGCATACTGGTGCCAATCTAGACGTAGAATACTGTACGTCCTACAATTCATATTATATTGTGCGACCACTATTACATTGGTAGCCTAATGTACTGCTACTTAACATAACGTAACATATCATATTAAATGGAAGGTCACAAATGTAATTCGGTCAAAGCATACTGGTGCAATCTAGACGTTGGACACTGTACGTCATACAATCTGTGTTATATTGTACAAACGCTATGCCATTGGTAGCCTAATGTAATGTAACCTAACGTAACATATCATACTAAATGGAGTGGCATGGATTTACATACAGAATAATATGTTTAGTGACAGGCAGGTTTTAGTGACAGACGGGTTTTAGTGACAGGCAGGTTTTAGTGACAGGCAGGTTTTAGTGACAGGCAGGTTTTAGTGACAGGCAGGTTTTAGTGGCAGGCAGGTTTTAGTGGCAGGCAGGTTTTAGTGACAGGCAGGTTTTAGTGGCAGGCAGGTTTTAGTGACAGGCGGGCTTTAGTGACAGACGGGTTTTAGTGACAGGCAGGTTTTAGTGACAGGCGGGTTTTAGTGACAGGCGGGTTTTAGTGACAGGCGGGTTTTAGTGACAGGCAGGTTTTAGTGACAGGCGGGTTTTAGTGACAGGCAGGTTTTAGTGACAGGCAGGTTTTAGTGACAGGCAGGTTTTAGTGACAGGCAGGTTTTAGTGACAGGCAGGTTTTAGTGACAGGCAGGTTTTAGTGACAGGCGGGTTTTAGTGACATGCAGGTTTTAGTGACAGGCGGGTTTTAGTGACAGGCAGGTTTTAGTGACAGGCAGGTTTTAGTGACAGGCAGGTTTTAGTGACAGGCAGGTTTTAGTGACAGGCGGGTTTTAGTGACAGGCAGGTTTTAGTGGCAGGCGGCTCTGCTGGATACTATAGAACTAGAGGGCTGAAAAGGAACTCAAAGTTGAATTGGAACACCACTCCGACTCCATGCGGCTCGCAGGATCGTGCAAAATGGAGGGGGAGGCTTCCTTCTTCAACGTACACACACACACACACACACACACACACACACACACACACACACACACACACCGTGTACTTTTCCTTCTGCAGTGTTCTACAGCCTAGCATTTCCAGTGTAATTACCCCAGCTAGTCTTATCACACTGCGGGCTTCACATGGCCTTCTTCAAATCATCAATCATCCAGAAGCCTCTCCATTTATATCAGCCTAACAATTAATGATACAGTCAGGTTTCATTAAGGCCTTGAGAAAGAACATGAAAGCTCCTCCCACTTCCTCTATTGTAGCCTCAAATGAAAACCCACTCCTTCTGTCTCTCTGGTTGTGCCCCAAATTGCACCCTATTCCCAATATAGTACCCTACTTTTCACCAAGGCCCATAGGGGAAAAGGGTGCAATTTGGTACACAGCCTCAATTTGTGGTTCTGTGAAGTTGACAGTTTTCATGCTGCTGTTTTATTAAGCATTGAGAGGATTCACAAACTGAGGGAATTGTAATAGGGTAGATGTTGTGACACAATCTGAGTATTATGTCGACCGTAGCTTGTAATAGACCGAACTGGGTTCCATTCACTATAGACCGAACTGGGTTCCATTCACTATAGACTGAACTGGGTTCCATTTACTATAGACCGAACTGGGTTCCATTCACAATAGACTGAACTGGGTTCCATTCACTATAGACTGAACTGGGTTCCATTCACTATAGACCGAAATGGGTTCCATTCACTATAGACTGAACTGGGTTCCATTCACTATAGACCGAACTGGGTTCCATTCACTATAGACTGAACTGGGTTCCATTCACTATAAACCGAACTGGGTTCCATTCACTATAGACCGAACTGGGTTCCATTCACTATAGACTGAACTGGGTTCCATTAACTATAGACTGAACTGGGTTCCATTCACTATAGACCGAACTGGGTTCCATTCAATATAGACCGAACTGGGTTCCATTCACTATAGACCGAACTGGGTTCCATTCACTATTGACCGAACTGGGTTCCATTCACTATAAACCGAACTGGGTTCCATTATCAATAGACTGAACTGGGTTCCATTCACTATAGACCGAACTGGGTTCCATTCACTGTAGACTGAACTGGGTTCCATTCACTATAGACTGAACTGAGTTCCATTCACTATAGACCGAACTGGGTTCCATTCACTATAGACCGAACTGGGTTCCATTCATTATAGACCGAACTGGGTTCCATTCACTATAGACCAAACTGGGTTCCATTCACTATAGACCGAACTGGGTTCCATTCACTATTGACCGAACTGGGTTCAATTCACTATAGAACGAACTGGGTTCCATTCACTATAGACCGAACTGGGTTCCATTCACTATAGACCGAACTGGGTTCCATTCACTATAGACCGAACTGGGTTCCATTCACTATAGACTGAACTGGGTTCCATTCACTATAGACCGAACTGGGTTCCATTCACTATAGACTGAACTGGGTTCCATTCACTATAGACCGAACTGGGTTCCATTCACTATAGACTGAACTGGGTTCCATTCACTATAGACCGAACTGGGTTCCATTCACTATAGACCGAACTGGGTTCCATTCACTATAGACCGAACTGGGTTCCATTCACTATAGACCGAACTGGGTTCCATTCACTATAGACCAAACTGGGTTCCATTCACTATAGACCGAACTGGGTTCCATTCACTATAGACCGAACTGGGTTCCATTCACTATAGACCGAACTGGGTTCCATTCACTATAGACCGAACTGGGTTCCATTCACTATAGACCGAACTGGGTTCCATTCACTATAGACCGAACTGGGTTCCATTCACTATAGACCGAACTGGGTTCCATTCACTATAGACCGAACTGGGTTCCATTCACTATAGACTGAACTGGGTTCCATTCACTATAGACTGAACTGGGTTCCATTCACTATAGACTGAACTGGGTTCCATTCACTATAGACTGAACTGGATTCCATTCACTATAGACTGAACTGGGTTCCATTCACTATAGACTGAACTGGGTTCCATTCACTATAGACTGAACTGGGTTCCATTCACTATAGACTGAACTGGGTTCCATTCACTATAGACTGAACTGGGTTCCATTCACTATAGACTGAACTGGGTTCCATTCACTATAGACTGAACTGGGTTCCATTCACTATAGACTGAACTGGGTTCCATTCACTATAGACTGAACTGGGTTCCATTCACTATAGACTGAACTGGGTTCCATTCACTATAGACTGAACTGGGTTCCATTCACTATAGACTGAACTGGGTTCCATTCACTATAGACCGAACTGGGTTCCATTCACTATAGACTGAACTGGGTTCCATTCACTATAGACTGAACTGGGTTCCATTCACTATAGACCGAACTGGGTTCCATTCATTGTAGACTGAACTGGGTTCCATTCACTATAGACTGAACTGGGTTCCATTCACTATAGACCGAACTGGGTTCCATTCACTATAGACTGAACTGGGTTCCATTCACTATAGACCGAACTGGGTTCCATTCACTATAGACTGAACTGGGTTCCATTCACTATAGACTGAACTGGGTTCCATTCACTATAGACCGAACTGGGTTCCATTCACTATAGACTGAACTGGGTTCCATTCACTATAGACCAAACTGGGTTCCATTCACTATAGACTGAACTGGGTTCCATTCACTATAGACTGAACTGGTTTCCATTCACTATAGACCGAACTGGGTTCCATTCACTATAGACCGAACTGGGTTCCATTCACTATAGACTGAACTGGGTTCCATTCACTATATACCGAACTGGGTTCCATTCACTATAGACTGAACTGGGTTCCATTCACTATAGACTTCACGTTAAGGAGAATAACTATGTGTGTCAGCACTTCCACACATTGTCATGCGTACATGTGTGTCAGTTACAATGATGTCAGCTTTTCTCAGCCACACTTCTTCCTGATGCTGTGTGTACCTCCGCAACATTCACGCAACATTCACACAACATTCACACAACACACACACACACACACACACACACGTCAACACTGAGTCCTGGTTACATTTATGGTTTCAATAGAAAGTGGAGTCAGTATAACAGAACTAATTTCACATTAGATAAATAACAGTACTATTAGATATGTAGTGTGCATCAGGTTGTATTAGGACATTGCAGGTGGCAGGTGCCAAATGTGACGTGATTGTTTCTCTGGATATATAATAATGTATTATTGTTACTTTGGATGGCCAATATTACCGCCCAGTCCCCATCTCACTATCGTTCCATCAATGCCATCCCTTCAACAGTTTGTCTTATTGGATGGCCAATATTATTGTTAATTTGGATGGCCAATATTACAGTTATTTTGGATGAACGTTATAATAACCGCGATCGAAAAAAATGACAGTACTGCGCAGCCGTCTTCATCGACCTGGCCAAGGCTTTTGACTCTGTCAATCACCGCATTCTTATTGGCAGACTAAATAGCCTTGGTTTCTCAAATGACTGCCTCGCCTGGTTCGCCAATTACTTCGCAGATAGAGTTCAATGTGTCAAATCGGAGGGCCTGTTGTCTGGACCTCTGGCAGTCTCTATGGGGGTGCCACAGGGTTCAGTTCTCGGGCCGACTCTATTTTCTGTGTATATCAATGATGTCGCTCTTGCTGCTGGTGACTCTCAGATCCACCTCTACGCAGACGACACCATTTTGTATACATCTGGCCCTCCATTGGACACTGTGTTAACAAACCTCCAAACGAGCTTCAATGCCATAAAACACTCCTTCCGTGGCCTCCAACTGCTCTTAAACGCTAGTAAAACGAAATGCATGGTCTTCAATCGAACACTGCTTGCACCCGCCCACCCGACTAGAATCACTACTCTCGGCGGGTCTGACTTAGAATATGTGGACAACTACAAATACCTAGGTGTCTGGTTAGACCGTAAACTCTCCTTCCAGACTCACATTAAGCATCTCCAATCCAAAGTTAAATCTAGAATCGGCTTCCTATTTCGCAACAAAGCCTTCTTCACTCATGCTGCCAAACATGCCCTCGTAAAACTGACTATCCTACCGATCCTTGACTTCGGCGATGTAATTTACAAAATAACTTCCAACACTCTACTCTGCAAATTGGATGTAGTCTATCACAGTGCCATCCGTTTTGTCACCAAAGCCCCATGTACTACCCACCATTGTGACCTGTACGCTCTCGTTGGCTGGCCCTCACTACATATTCATCGCCAAACCCACTGGCTCCAGGTCATCTATAAATCACTTCTAGGCAAATCCCCGCCTTATCTTAGATCATTGGTCACCATAGCAACACCCACCCGTAGTATGCGTTCCAGCAGGTATATCTCACTGGTCATCCCCAAAGCCAACACCTCCTTTGGCCGCCATTCCTTCCAGTTCTCTGCTGCAAATGACTGGAACGAACTGCAAAAATCTCTGAAGCTGGAGACACTTATCTCCCTCAGTAACTTTAAGCATCAGTTGACAGAGCAGCTTACCGATCACTGCACCTGTACACAGCCCATCTGTAATTAGCCCACCCAACTACCTCATCCCCATATTGTTATTTAAATTGTTATTTATTTTGCTCATTTGCACCCCAGTATCTCTATTTGCACATCATCTTCTGCACGTCTATCACTCCAGTGTTAATACTAAATGGTAATTATTTTGCACTATGGCCTATTTATTGCCTTACCTCCATAACTTACTACATTTGCACACACTGTATATTGATTTTCTATTGTGTTATTGACTGTACGTTTTGTTTACCCCATATGTACTGTAACTCTGTGTTGTTGTTGTTTTTATCGCACTGCTTTGCTTTATCTTGGCCAGGTCGCTGTTGTAAATGAGAACTTGTTCTCAACTGGCTTACCTGGTTAAATAAAGGTGAAATAAAAAATTATAAAAAAATTACAGTTATTTTCGATGGCCAATATTACAGTTAGTTTAGATGGCCAATATTACAGTTATTTTGGATGGACAATATTACAGTTATTTTCGATGGCCAATATTACAATAAGTTTAGATGGCCAATATTACAGTTATTTTCGATGGCCAATATTACAGTTATTTTCGATGGCCAATATTACAGTTAGTTTAGATGGCCAATATTACAGTAAGTTTAGATGGCCAATATTACAGTTATTTTCGATGGCCAATATTACAGTTATTTTCGATGGCCAATATTACAGTTAGTTTAGATGGCCAATATTACAGTAAGTTTAGATGGCCAATATTACAGTTAGTTTAGATGGCCAATATTACAGTTATTTTGGATGGACAATATTACCATTCCAGTCCAACTGATGCTGTGTGTATCTGCTTCTGCTTCTTCCTTCAGTTGTTTTGCACCAAATCCATGTTATAAAAGAGATACATTCCTTCAGCTAATTAAGTGTTAGAAAGTTATGTGTATACTGACAGGGGATTCTCTTTTAATTAGCTTTCTTTGTCACTCTTTGAGCTGTAAACGTGGAGTGTTTACTCGAAGGTAGCGTGAGAAGAGATGTTACACACCTTTTACGACTCCTAACAGTTTGCTCCGGGAAACGACAGGGAAGCAGAGGGAATTGGATGTGGTGCTGTGATGTCCTCCAGGTCTCCTGTCCTCTTCATGTTGACTGGTCAGTGGTGGTGTGATGTCCTCCAGGTGGTCTCCTGTCCTCTTCATGTTGACTGGTCAGTGGTGCTGTGATGTCCTCCAGTTCTCCTGTCCTCTTCATGTTGACTGGTCAGTGGTGCTGTGATGTCCTCCAGGTCTCCTGTCCTCTTCATGTTGACTGGTCAGTGGTGCTGTGATGTCCTCCAGGTGGTATCCTGTCCTCTTCATGTTGACTGGTCAGTGGTGCTGTGATGACCTCCAGGTCTCCTGTCCTCTTCATGTTGACTGGTCAGTGGTGCTGTGATGTCCTCCAGTTCTCCTGTCCTCTTCATGTTGACTGGTCAGTGGTGGTGTGATGTCCTCCAGGTCTCTTGTCCTCTTCATGTTGACTGGTCAGTGGTGCTGTGATGTCCTCCAGGTCTCCTGTCCTCTTCATGCTGACTGGTTAATGGTGCTGTGATGCCCTCCAGGTCTCCTGTCCAGCAACTGGCCCGGATAATATATTTTGTAATTATTTTTTCACAGGAAACGTTAACGATACGAGGAAGAGAACCAATCAGTGGAGTCCTCAAGGTGTCAGCCATACCTATTACATTAGGTAGAAAATGATTTGAAATGCATAACTTTTCCCTCCCCACGTACTGTTACAGAGTTATTTGAATATTTCTCAACTGCTACAGTTGAATTTAATTAAATCACAGTGTTTCACCATAAACACAGCAGTTTTCCATTAACAGGAAGTAGTTTGAAGTGAAAGTGAAGGTGATGGAAACCGACAGAAAACAAACCTGCTTGCACTTCAATGGGTATTCACCTTCAGACAAATACAGACATAACACAACAGCATAATACAAATGGAAATAGACAGACAGACACACAGACAGACAGACCTGACAGACAGACAGACAGACAGACAGACAGACAGACAGACAGACAGACAGACAGACAGACAGACACACAGACACACAGACAGACATACACACAGACATACACACAGACATACACACAGACAGACAGACAGACAGACAGACAGACAGACAGACAGACAGACAGACAGACAGACAGACACACAGACACACAGACACACAGACACACAGACACAGACACACAGACAGACAACTAGCTCTCACAGTCTCACTTCAGAATTAGACGTTCATCCATGATCCTCAAACGTCAAATTTCGAAGTTGAGTGTTTAAGGTTAAGTTTAGGCATTAACTCCAAATGTTTAAGGTTGTGCTTCAACTCAGAATGGTTAAGGTAAGGGTTCAGGTTTGGGCTTGAAACAAAAATCGGAAAAATTACTTTCTATTGCTGGATTCAAACTTGCAAACTTTGCACTCCTATCCCCCATCCCCGTCCACAATGCCCTAACAAATCCCAAACCTACTTGAAGGTAACAGCGCTCACTGTTTACATTTTAGTCATTTAGCAGTCACTCTTATCCAGAGCGACTTACAGTAGTGAGTGCGTACATTTTCACAATTCCTGACATTTAATCCTAGTAAAAATTCCCTGTCTTAGGTCAGTTAGGATCACCACTTTATTTTAAGAATGTGAAATGTCAGAATAATAGTAGAGAGAATGATGTATTTCAGCTTTTATTTCTTTCATCACATTCCCAGTGGGTCAGAAGTTTACATACACTCAATTAGTATTTGGTAGCATTGCCTTTAAATTGTTTAACTTGGGTCAAATGTTTCGGGTAGCCTTCCTCAAGCTTCCCACAATAAGTTGAGTGAATTTTGGCCCATTCCTCCTGATAGAGCTGGTGTAACTGAGTCAGGTTTGTAGGCATCAGGTTTGTAGGCCTCCTTGCTCGCACACGCTTTTTCAGTTCTGCCCTCTGCCATCTATTTTGTGAAGTGCACCAGTCCCTCCTGCAACAAAGCACCCCCACAGCATGATGCTGCCACCCCCGTGCTTCACGGTTGGGATGGTGTTGTTCGGCTTGCAAACGACACCCTTTTTCCTCCAAACATAACGATGGTCATTATGGCAAAACAGTTCTATTTTGGTTTCATCAGACCAGAGGACATTTCTCCAAAAAGTACGATCTTTGTCCCCATGTGCAGTTGCAAACCGTAGTCTGGATTTTTTATGGCGGTTTTGGAGCAGTGGCTTCTTCCTTGCTGAGCGGACTTTCAGGTTATGTCGATATAGGACTTGTTTTACTGTGGATATAGATACTTTTGTACCTGTTTCCTCCAGCATCTTCACAAGATCCTTTGCTGTTGTTCTGTGATTGATTTGCACTTTTCTCACCAAAGTACGTTCATCTCTAGGAGACATAACGCGTCTCCTTCCTGAGCGGTATGACGGCTGCGTGGTCCCATGGTGTTTATACTTGCGTACTATTGTTTGTACAAATGAACGTGGTACCTTCAGGCATTTGGAAATTGCTCCCAATGATGAACCAGACTTGTGGAGGTCTACAATTTTTTTTCTTGAGGTCTTGGCTGATTTCTTTGATTTTCCCATGATGTCAAGCAAAGAGGCACTGAGTTTGAAGGTAGGCCTTGAAATACTTCCACAGGTACACCTCCAATTGACTCAAATGATGTCAATTAGCCTATCAGAAGTTTCTAAAGCCATGACATCAATTTCTGGAATTTTCCAAGCTTTTTACAGGGCACAGTCAACTTAGTGTATGTAAACTTCTGACCCACTGGACTTGTGATACAGTGAATTATAATTGAAATAATCTGTCTGTAAACAATTGTTGGAAAAAATACTTGTGTCATTTGCCAAAACTATAGTTTGTTAACAAGAAATTTGTGTTGTGGTTGAAAAACAAGTTTTAATGACTCCAACCTAAGTGTATGTAAACTTCCGACTTCAACTGTGTGTGTGTGTGTGTGTGTGTGTGTGTGTGTGTGTGTGTGCACGTGTTTGTTTGTGCACATGTGTGTGTTTGCGTTGCCAATTACAAACAAGGTTCGTTACTGTATAAAATTCCAACATTTTCAATGATTAAAAGATGAATGACACGTTAGTTATATCGCTCAGCTTACTATATAATATATGTTCAACTGATTAAATGATGAATGACACGTTAGTTATATCACTCAGCTTATTATGTAATATATGTACCACCGGGCCCTTGAAGCGACTAATTTGCCATATCTATGCTAGAAAACTATCGACACTTCACCGACCACATTGCCCTCAGCTCTACAGTCTCTGTTTGCGTCCCAAATGGCACCCTATTCTCTCTGCAGTACACTACTTTTAACCAGGGCCCATAGGGAACCCCATAAGGTTACAATCAAAAGTAGTGCACTATGTAGGGAAAAGGGTGCCATTTGGGCCTCTATCCACACTATAGGACCAGGGGGTTAAACACATAGACTGCGTCCCAAATGGCACCCTATTCCCTATAGGGCTCTGGTCAAAAGTAGTGCACTATTTAGATTGGTCTCAGGTTCACTGCTTGCGTCCCAAATGGAACCCTGTTCCCTAAGTAGTGCACTACTTTTGACCAGAGCCCTGTAGGGAACAGGGTGCCATTTGGGACACAGGCATAGCGACTGATTCAAGGAGGTAGTTAAGTGCTGTCAGGGCTCTAAGTTTGACAGCTCAAGATGCTGAATAATTACACACTAACAAAAAGTGTTTGTTTGGCTCATAGAAATAATTGATTTTTTTATGGAGTTGGTTGGTTTAAGTTTTTACGCACCAGAGGACTTGAAAGGTCCCCTACTGTGGTCAGCTGGCCGTCCACGGAACACTTCTAGCTACGACCGCCCAGGCTCGAAAAAAATGTAATTAATTGGATCTGATTAAAATTAATGAAGTAATTAAGGAGCTGCCTGCTCTCCTTTCTTTTAGCCTGGCGCGGGTGGTGCAACGAGTCACCCAGCGCTACTGTCCCCTAATGTGGACCACCCAGCAGTATTTTTTATCCTAGTCCTGGGGACCCAAAGGGGTTGCACATTTTTGGTTTTGCCCTAGCACTAGGCACCAGATCAGGTGAATTAGCGCTAGGGCAAAAACTAAAATGTGCTGGCCATTGGGACCCCATGACCAGGATTAACAATGGGATAAGTGATACACGGTCAGCTGCTGTACAGCCAGTAGTACTATTGTCAGCCAGCCAGCCAGCAGTAGGCTGGAGTACTGTAGTGGGACAGGGACACGGATCTCCTTCCTCTCAGGCTGGTGCACCCAGTCACCCAGGAGTATACAGGGACACCCAGTCACCCAGGAGTATACAGGGACACCCAGTCACCCAGGAGTATACAGGGACACCCAGTCACCCAGGAGTAGTATACACCCAGTCACCCAGGAGTATACAGGGACACCCAGTCACCCAGGAGTATACAGGGACACCCAGTCACCCAGGAGTATACAGGGACACCCAGTCACCCAGGAGTAGTATCACCCAGTCACCCAGGAGTATACAGGGACACCCAGTCACCCAGGAGTATACAGGGACACCCAGTCACCCAGGAGTATACAGGGACACCCAGTCACCCAGGAGTAGTATCACCCAGTCACCCAGGAGTATACAGGGACACCCAGTCACCCAGGAGTATACAGGGACACCCAGTCACCCAGGAGTATACAGGGACACCCAGTCACCCAGGAGTATACAGGGACACCCAGTCACCCAGGAGTAGTATCACCCAGTCACCCAGGAGTATACAGGGACACCCAGTCACCCAGGAGTAGTATCACCCAGTCACCCAGGAGTATACAGGGACACCCAGTCACCCAGGAGTAGTATCACCCAGTCACCCAGGAGTATACAGGGACACCCAGTCACCCAGGAGTATACAGGGACACCCAGTCACCCAGGAGTATACAGGGACACCCAGTCACCCAGGAGTATACAGGGACACCCAGTCACCCAGGAGTATACAGGGACACCCAGTCACCCAGGAGTATACAGGGACACCCAGTCACCCAGGAGTAGTATCACCCAGTCACCCAGGAGTATACAGGGACACCCAGTCACCCAGGGAGTATACAGGGACACCCAGTCACCCAGGAGTAGTATCACCCAGTCACCCAGGAGTATACAGGGACACCCAGTCACCCAGGAGTATACAGGGACACCCAGTCACCCAGGAGTAGTATCACCCAGTCACCCAGGAGTATACAGGGACCCCCAGTCACCCAGGAGTATACAGGGACACCCAGTCACCCAGGAGTATACAGGGACACCCAGTCACCCAGGAGTAGTATGGGACACCCAGTCACCCAGGAGTATACAGGGACACCCAGTCACCCAGGAGTATACAGGGACACCCAGTCACCCAGGAGTAGTATCACCCAGTCACCCAGGAGTATACAGGGACACCCAGTCACCCAGGAGTATACAGGGACACCCAGTCACCCAGGAGTAGTATCACCCAGTCACCCAGGAGTATACAGGGACACCCAGTCACCCAGGAGTATACAGGGACACCCAGTCACCCAGGAGTATACAGGGACACCCAGTCACCCAGGAGTATACAGGGACACCCAGTCACCCAGGAGTATACAGGGACACCCAGTCACCCAGGAGTATACAGGGACACCCAGTCACCCAGGAGTATACAGGGACACCCAGTCACCCAGGAGTAGTATCACCCAGTCACCCAGGAGTATACAGGGACACCCAGTCATCTGTAAGTATACAGGGACACCCAGTCACCCAGGAGTATACAGGGACACCCAGTCACCCAGGAGTAGTATCACCCAGTCACCCAGGAGTATACAGGGACACCCAGTCACCCAGGAGTATACAGGGACACCCAGTCACCCAGGAGTATACAGGGACACCCAGTCACCCAGGAGTATACAGGGACCCCCAGTCACCCAGGAGTATACAGGGACACCCAGTCACCCAGGAGTATACAGGGACACCCAGTCACCCAGGAGTATACAGGGACACCCAGTCACCCAGGAGTATAGAGGGACACCCAGTCACCCAGGAGTATACAGGGACACCCAGTCACCCAGGAGTATACAGGGACACCCAGTCACCCGTAAGTATACAGGGACACCCAGTCACCCAGGAGTATACAGGGACACCCAGTCACCCAGGAGTATACAGGGACACCCAGTCACCCGTAAGTATACAGGGACACCCAGTCACCCAGGAGTATACAGGGACACCCAGTCACCCGTAAGTATACAGGGACACCCAGTCACCCAGGAGTATACAGGGTCACCCAGTCACCCATAAGTATACAGGGACACCCAGTCACCCAGGAGTATACAGGGACACCCAGTCACCCAGGAGTACACAGGGAGCCCTGCATTTTACAGTTTACACATTGTATAGAATACAAGCAACAGTTAAAATACAAAAAAATACACCAAAATCTAAAATACAATCATAAATATAATCTACATATCTCAGCTACCATGTCTTCAATCAATACCATAAACTGCCTGAGCGGCACCAGAACATCCAATTTTAACGAGATCTGCAGACTGTTCCAGCAGTGGGGTGCATTAAAACTAAAAGAGGATCTACCCAATTCGGTGGAGACACGAGGAAACTTAAGAGTCAACCAACCCTGCGTACGTGTTTTGTAACTCAAGTCTTTATGCTTCAACAATGAAGTGAAGTATGCTGGAAGCTAGTGCAGTAGAGCTTTGTAAACAAAGAGGGAGTAATGAAGTGACCTACGGGACTTTAATGAGGAGCAGCCAACCTTTTGATACAGGATGCAGTGACGAGTATTAAAACTGTCACCAGTGATAAAGCAAAGGGTGTTATGGTAGACGGCAACCAAAGGTTTAAGAGCAGTGGCTGCTGCATTCAGATAAATGGTGTCACCATAGTCAAGAACTGGCAGGAAAGTTGCTCATTGCTATTTAGGGAGAGGCAAGATCTATTTCTAAAAAATAAGCCCACATTAAAGCGTATCTTTTTAACTAGCTCATCTGTATGTTTTTTAAACATTAAGTCTTTGTCAATCCAGATGCCCAGATATTTTGTGGGCAGGAACCCGATGAATGGGAGAACCATTCAATGAATAAATATGAAGTCTCTCTGTAAGTTAGGACTTTGTAAAGTTAGTGTGGGAGAGGCGGAAAAATTATTGTTAGCGATCAATAATGACAAACCTCCTGGCATTGACAACTTAGATGGAAAGCTACTGAGGATGGTAGCTGACTCTAGAGTCACTTCTATTTGTCATATCTTTAATCTGAGCCTAGATTAAAGTATTTGTCCTCAGGCCTGGAGGGAAGTCAAAGTCATTCTGCGACCCAAGAGTGGTAAAGCGGCCTTTACTGGTTCTAACAGCAGACCTATCAGCTTGCTGACAGTTCTTATCAACCTGTTGGAAAACATTGTGTTTGACCAAATACAATGCTATGTCTCTGTAAACAAATTAACAACAGACTTTCAGCATGCTTATAGAGAAGGGCACTCACAATGTACTGCACTGACACAAATTACTGATGATTGGCTGAAATAAATTGATAATAAAAAGATTGTTGGAGCTGTACTGTTAGATTTCAGTGCAGCCTTTGATATTATTGACCATAACCTGTTGTTGAGAAAACCTATGTGTTATGGCTTTTGAACATCTGCCATATTGTGGATTCAGAGCTATATACTGTATCTAAAAGAACTCAGAGGGTTTTCTTTAATGGAAGCTTCTCTAATGTCAAACATGTAAAGTGTTGTGTACCACAGGGCAGCTCTCTAGGTCCTCTACTCAATTCTATTTTTACCAACGACCTGCCTCTGGCATTAAACAAAGCATGTGTGTCTATGTATGCTGATGATTCAACCAGATATGTGTCAGCAACCACAGCTAATGAAGTCACTGAAACCCTTAACAAAGAGTTGCAGTCATCAGTTTTGGAATGGGTGGCAAGTAATAAACTGGTCCTGAACATCTCTAAAAGTAAGAGGATTGTATTTGGAACAAACCATTCCCTAAGTTCTAGACCTCAGCTGAATCTGGCAATGAATGGTGTGGCTGTTGAATAAGTTGAGGAGACTACATTACTTGGTGGTATCTTAGATCGTAAAGTGTCATGGTCAAAACATATAGACTCAATGGTTGTAAAGATGGGGAGAGGTCTGTCCATGATAAAGAGATGTTCTGCTTTTTTGACACCACGCTCCACAAAGCAAGTCCTGCAGGCTCTAGTTTGATCTTATCTTGATTATTGTCCAGTCATGTGGTCAAGTGCTGCAAAGAAAGACCTAGTTAAGTTGCAGCTGGCCCAGAACAGAGCGGCATGTCTTGCTCTTCATTGTAATCAGAGGGCTAATGCACTGCTCAAAAATATAAAGGGAACACTTAAACAACACAATGTAACTCCAAGTCAATCACACTTCTGTGAAATCAAACTGTCCACTTAGGAGGCAACACTGATTGACAATAAATGTCACATGCTGTTGTGCAAATGGAATAGACAACAGGTGGAAATTATAGGCAATAAGCAAGACACCCCCAATTAAGGACTGGTTTTGCAGGTGGTGACCACAGACCACTTCTCAGTTCCTATGCTTCCGGGCTGATGTTTTGGTCACTTTTGAATGCTGGCGATGCTTTCTCTCTAGTGGTATCATGAGACGGAGTCTACAACCCACACAAGTGGCTCAGGTAGTGCAGCTCATCCAGGATGGCACATCAATGCGAGCTGTGGCAAGAAGGTTTGCTGTGTCTGTCAGCGTAGTGTCCAGAGCATGGAGGCGCTACCAGGAGACAGACCAGTACATCAGGAGACGTGGAGGAGGCCGTAGGAGGGCAACAACCCAGCAGCAGGACTGCTACCTCCGCCTTTGTGCAAGGAGGAGCAGGAGGAGCACTGCCAGAGCCCTGCAAAATGACCTCCAGCAGGCCACAAATGTGCATGTGTCTGCTCAAACGGTCAGAGACAGACATTTTTACATTTTTAGTCATTTAGCAGACGCTCTTATCCAGAGCGACTTACAGTTAGTGAATACATATCTTTTTAATTTTTTTTAATTTTTATATACTGGCCCCCCATGGGAATCGAACCCACAACCCTGGCGTTGCAAACGCCATGCTCTATCAACTGAGCTACATCCCTGCCGGCCATTCCCTCCCCTACCCTGGGCCAATTGTGCGCCGCCCATGAGTCTCCCGGTCGCGGCCGGCTGCGACAGAGCCTGGATTCGAACCGGGATCTCTAGTGGCACAGTTAGCACTGCGATGCAGTGCCTTAGACCACTGCGCCACTCAGGAGTCTAAATGAGGGTGGTATGAGGGCCCAACATCCACAGGTGGGGGTTGTGCTTACAGCCCAACACCGTGCAGGACGTTTGGCATTTGCCAGAGAACATCAAGATTGGCAAATTCGCCACTGGCGCCCTGTGCTCTTCACAGATGAAAGCAGGTTCACACTGAGCACATGTGACAGATGTGACATAGTCTGGAGACGCCGTGGAGAACGTTCTGCTGCCTGCAACATCCTCCAGCATGACCGGTTTGGCGGTGGGTCAGTCATGGTGTGGGGTGCCATTTCTTTGGGGGGCTGCACAGCCCTCCATGTGCTCACCAGAGGTAGCCTGACTGCCATTAGGTACCAAGATGAGATCCTCAGACCCCTTGTGAGACCATATGCTGGTGCGGTTGGCCCTGGGTTCCTCCTAATGCAAGACCATGCTAGACCTCATGTGGCTGGAGTGTGTCAGCAGTTCCTGCAAGAGGAAGGCATTGATGCTATGGACTGGCCCGCCCGTTCCCCAGACCTGAATCCAATTGAGCACATCTGGGACATCATGTCTCGCTCCATCCACCAATGCCACGTTGCACCACAGACTGTCCAGGAGTTGGCGGATGCTTTAGTCCAGGTCTGGGAGGAGATCCCTCAGGAGACCATCCGCCACCTCATCAAGAGCATGCCCAGGCGTTGTAGGGAGGTCATACAGGCACGTGGAGGCCACACACACTACTGAGCCTCATTTTGACTTGTTTTAAGGACATTACATCAAAGTTGGATCAGCCTGTAGTGTGGTTTTCCACTTTAATTTTGAGGGTGACTCCAAATCCAGACCTCCATGGGTTGATAGATTTGATTTCCATTGATAATTTTTGTGTGATTTTGTTGTCAGCACATTCAACTATGTAAGTTTTAGTGTTCCCTTTATTTTTTTGAGCAGTGTATAAATACTATGCATGCCAGTCTCTCTTGGCTAAGAGTTTAGGAAAGACTGACTGCATCACTTCTTGTTTTTATAAGAAACAATAATGTGTTGGAGATTCCAAATTGTTTGCATAGTCAACTTATACACAGCACTGACACACACACTTACCCCACCAAACACGCCACCAGGGGTCTTTTCACAGTCCCCAGGTCCAGAAAATATTAAAGGAAACGTAGTTTTATACAGAGCCATGAGTGCATGGAACTCCCTTTCATCTTCTATAGCGCAAGTGAACAGCAAACCTGGTTTCAAATAACAAATTAAGCAAATAAATAAAGCAACACCTCACTGCACAACACCTCTCCCCCATGTGACCTACTTGTTGTGTGTATGTATTAACATGTTATAAGGGATCGGGGTTTGGCTGGGTCTAGACAGCGTCTGACACTCCCCCGATCTACAGAGAGGGGGAGTCATCAGACTCGATCTGTTTCACCTGAGTTCTGAGCACACCTGTCAGTAATTAGAGTTAGGATATAAGGTGTGCTCAGAAGTTCAGTCGGTGCGAGGTATTGTTCCATCTTGACTTGCTAAGCGTTTTGTTCAGAGAGAGAGAGAGTTTGTTATTTTGATTACCAGTGTATCAGACCTGTGCTTCGTTGTTTGACTCCCCGAATTGCTTAATCCTCTGCTTGTTTCTCCCAGTGATTACCGTACTCTGATCCTGTGCCCGTGCCCTCGACTACGACTACGCCCGCTCCCTTTGTACCTCTGCCTGTCTCTGCCGTGCCCGGTTTTGACCACAGCTCGCCCGACCACGATTAAGCAATTCCCTTGTCTGTACTTTAATAAAACATCGCAATTCTGCGATTGGATCTTACCACTCTGTCCGAGTATTCATTACAGAATACCTCGCCGCAACCATGGATCCAGCGGAATTACAGAGGCGATGGGAGATACAGGAGAAACGGATGGATGAACTCCTGCAGCTACTCAACGCTGGTGCGGCTGAAGGCACCACCCCGAGCACGGTCAGTCCTCGTCATGCACCTCCGATTTCTCTACCGACAAAGTACGACGGGGAACCTGGCAAATGTCAGGGGTTTCTACTCCAGACGTCCCTGTATACGTCCTATAATCGTCCTATGTTTCCCGATGACCGTAGCAGGGTGGATTTCATGATATCTCTGCTAACGGGAAGAGCACTGGATTGGGCTACTGCGCTGTGGGCAGCTGAGGTCCCCGAGTTGAATGCGGAAGTTCAGTTTAAGAAACTGTTCCGAGAGGTGTTCGACCACCCAGTATCTGGGCGTAGTGTGGGAGACCAACTATGCGAACTTCAGCAGGGCCGTCGCACAGTAGCCAACTACGCATTACAGTTCCGTACAATAGCAAGCCGGTAGCGGATGGAGCGAGACTGCTTTGCTCACCGTTTTCCGAAGAGGGCTGCGCAAAGAAGTGCAGACTGAGTTGGCTTGTCGGGGAGATATCACTGCGCTGCATGAGTTTATCAACATAGCCATCTCTATTGATAATTTGTTAGTGCAACACAAGGTATCCGCAGTCCGGGAGCCCTCGGTCACTGGTCCTAAGCAATCGACAGAGCTGAGGAGAGAATCTGAGGAGGAACCCATGCAACTGGGACGGTCACCCTTACAAAGCTCGGTGAGACAACAACGTCGGCAAGACGGACTATGCCTGTACTGTGGTCAGTCGGGTCATTTCATTCGTCAATTTCCGGTACGACCAAACCGTACCCCAGAATATCGCCTCGGAACTGCCAAACCGGTGAGTGAGACTCAAGTGTTCAACATTACATCTAAACAAATGTATGTGCCAGTTACCTTATCTGTCGGAGAGAGAGTGCGCAGGTTGGAAGGTCTTATTGATTGCTTTGTTATAGTGTACATTGATGACATTCTAATCTACTCTAACTCTCTGAGTGAACATGTGTCCCATGTACGACAGGTTCTGGACCGACTCCGACAACACTCTCTGTTCGTGAAGGCAGAAAAGAGTGAATTCCATGTCACTACGATTTCCTTCCTTGGGGCCATACTCACTCCCGAAGGGGTAAAACTGGATGAATCCAAGGTGCAAGCGGTACGAGACTGGCCTCAACCCCAGACGGTGAAAGAGCTCCAGAGATTCTTAGGGTTTGCCAATTACTATAGACGGTTCGTGCGTAATTTCAGCACAACCGCAGCTCCCCCTGTCGGCGATGACCAGCTACAAGGGTCGCGGTCTGAACTGGACGGAGGGGGCAGTGCGTGCTTTTGAGACTTTGAAACAACGCTTTACCACCGTTCCCATTTTATGTCAGCCGGATCCTACCTTGCCGTTTATCGTGGAGGTGGACGCCTCGGAGGTTGGAGTTGGAGCCGTGCTATCCCAGCGCCAAGGTGAGCCGCCTAAATCACGACCCTGTGCTTTCTTTTCTAAGAAACTGAATTCTGCCGAGCAGAACTACGACGTGGGAAATCGTGAATTACTGGCGGTGAAGTTAGCACTGGAGGAGTGGAGACATTGGCTGGAGGGAGCAGATCATCCTTTCCAAGTGCTCACGGACCACCGCAACCTGGAGTATCTTCACAGTGCTAAACGACTGAACTCCCCGACAGGCAAGGTGGTCTCTATTCTTCAACCGTTTCCGATTCACGGTCTCTTATATCCCCAGGTCCAAGAATGGCAAGGCGGACGCTCTTTCCCGACGGTTCGAGCGCGGAAAGACCCGTGGAACCAGAACCTATCCTCCCCATGAGTTGCCGTGCTGGTCCTGTGAGGTGGGCTATCGATGACACTATTCAGGAGAGCCTACAAGCGGAACCAGTCCCTCCAGAAACCCCGGTGTCAAAGGTGTTTGTACCAGCTCTGCTTCGACCTCAACTGTTGGAATGGTGCCACACGTCGCTGGGATCTGGTCATCCCGGAATCACTCGAACTACACGACTCATCAGCCGAAAATACTGGTGGGATTCCCTAACAGATGACGTCAGAGACTATGTCTTATCCTGTCCAGTATGTGCTCAATCCAAGGCGCCTCGTGGACTACCGGAGGGTAAGCTGATGCCATTGCCAACTCCTCAACGACCCTGGTCTCACATTGCAATGGACTTTGTTACAGATCTACCAGAATCAGAGGGCCATACTGTAATTCTCGTGGTCATCGACCGATTCTCCAAGATGTGCCGGTTAGTACCCATGACCCGTTTGCATAACGCCACTCAGATGGCTGAGACTGTGTTTAACCAGGTGTTCCGGCAGTTTGGAGTTCCGGAGGATATTGTGTCAGACCGAGGACCCCAGTTTGTATCCCGGGTATGGAAGGCCTTCTGCGAACGCTTGGGCATCTCGGTGAGCCTAACCTCCGGATATCATCCCCAGGCCAATGGGCAGACAGAGCGGCTCAACCAAGAAATTGGGAAATATCTACGGCAACAATGTTCGCGGCAGCCGCAAGAGTGGAGCCGATTCCTTCCTTTGGGTAGAGTATGCTCAGAACTCCCTCATTCACACCTCCCTACGTCTAACGCCCTTCCAGTGTGTTCTAGGGTATCAACCACCCCTGTTCCCGTGGGATACCGAACCAGGGATGGTACCGGCTGTAGACGAGTGGTTCCGTCGCAGTGCGCAGGTCTGGGAGACGGCCCATCAACATCTCAGTCAGGCCTCACAACAGCAAAAGACCTACGCCGACCGACACCGGAGACCTACTCCCACTTATCAACCCGGGAAACGAGTGTGGCTGTCTACCCGGGACCTGCGTCTCCGACGGAGCTGCAAGAAGCTCCAACCCAGGTACATCGGGCCTTTCAAGGTACTGAGACGTATTAACCCTGTCACCTACCGTCTGTTACTCCCTCGACACTACAGGATAGCCCCTACGTTCCACGTCTCTCTGTTGAAACCTGTCCACTATAGCCCGATGTACCCCCCAATCGCTCAACAACCTACTACACCACCTTTGGAGGATGAACAGGACACCACCTATACAGTCCAAGATACTGGATTCAAGACGGAGACGAGGGGGCATCGAATATCTCGTGGACTGGGAGGGATATGGACCTGAGGAACGGTCCTGGATCCCTGCTAAAGACATACTGGATTCCGCTCTCAAGGCCACTTTCCACGCTGAACACCCAGATCATCCAGGACCCCGACCCAGAGGAAGACCACCCGGTAGAGGAAGAAGGCCGTCAGGAGCCGGCCCTGGGGAGGGGGATACTATAAGGGATCGGGGTTTGGCTGGGTCTAGACAGCGTCTGACACTCCCCCGATCAACAGAAAGGGGGAGTCATCAGACTCGATCTGTTTCACCTGAGTTCTGAGCACACCTGTCAGTAATTAGAGTTAGGATATAAGGCGTGCTCAGAAGTTCAGTCGGTGCGAGGTATTGTTCCATCGTGACTTGCTAAGCGTTTTGTTCAGAGAGAGAGAGAGTTTGTTATTTTGATTACCAGTGTATCAGACCTGTGCTTCGTTGTTTGACTCCCCGAATTGCTTAATCCTCTGCTTGTTTCTCCCAGTGATTACCGTACTCTGATCCTGTGCCCGTGCCCTCGACTACGACTACGCCCGCTCCCTTTGTACCTCTGCCTGTCTCTGCCTTGCCCGGTTTTGACCACAGCTCGCCCGACCACGATTAAGCAATTCCCTTGTCTGTACTTTAATAAAACATCGCAATTCTGCGATTGGATCTTACCACTCTGTCCGAGTATTCATTACACATGTATGTGTAACTGATAGATGTACACACACACACTCTTCATGTTAATGTTTTTAAATGTATGTAAATTGTAAAGTATATTGTCTGTAATGTCTTTTTCGTTATGTGTCGGACCCCAGTGAGAATAGCTTTAGCCATTGGCGTCGGCTAATGGGGATCCTAATAAATCTAATCAAATCAAATAATCTGAAAACATTCTTGCCAGAACTAGAGAACAACATGTACTTAGTCTGGCCTGCATGAAGTACAAACTTTAAACCAACCAGGGCTTTCTGTAAGGTAACAAAGTCTGATTGCAGCTCTAACAACGCCTGGTCAACAGTTGGGGCAATGGCATGCAATGGCATGGAAACACATACATAACAGTGTCATCTATATATACAGATTAATATTACAAGTTTTAACAGATAGACCAGCATTATTCATATAAAGAGTAAAGAGCACAGGTACACCTTTTGGAATATCCAAGAAACTAGACTTAACACCATCAGAGATCACACATTGAGTCCTATCTGACAGATAATTTTCAAACCACTTGCAAAAAGCCTGATCCAGGCCTAGATCAGTCAACCTTTAAATAAGAATGTAGCTATCAACGGTATCGTTGGCCTTGGAAAGGTCTTTAAATCGTGTGTTGGTCATTGTTGTGTGTCCTGTCATTGTCATTGATGATGTACGCTGTGATAGAACAATTTCCCATGACATGATTAATAATAATAATACAATACTCTACTCTCTCCTCTAAATAAGGCAGCGCAATGATTTAAAAGATTTTACTGAGTTACAGTTCATATAAGGAAATAAATAAATTGAAATAAATTCATTAGGCCCTAGACAATGGATTTCACATGACTTGGAATACAGATATGCATCTGTTGGTTACAGATACCTTAAACAAAAGGTAGGGCCGTGGATCAGAAATCTAGTCAGTATCTGGTGTGACCACCATTTTCCTCATGCTGTGCGACAGATCTCGTTCGCATAGAGTTGATCAGGATGTTGATTATGGCCTGTGGAATGTTGTCGCACTCCTCTTCAATGACTGTGCGAAGTTGCTGGTTATTGGCGGGAACTGGAACACGCTGTCGTACACGTCGGTCCAAAGCATCTCAAACGTGCACAATTAGTGACATGTCTGGTGAGTATGCAGGCCATGGAAGAACTGAGACATTTTCAGCTTCCAGGAATTGTGTACAGATCCTTGCGACATGGGGCCGTGCATTATCATGCTGAAACATGAGGTGATGGCGGCAGATGAATGGCACGACAATGGGCCTCATGATCTCGTCAAGGTATCTCTGTGCATTCAAATTGCCATTGATAAAATGCAATTGTGTTCGTTGTCCGTAGCTTATGCGGATTGGTGCACATTACAAATAGAGTGAGAAGTTAAAAAAGTTCTGAGCTGAAAGTTAGTCAGGGATTCTAAAACTTTGGAAAGGCAAGATCATTTGGAGATTGGACCGTATTTATCTAAGTCAGAGGGATCTCCTACTTTATGTAGGGGGAGGACATATGCCACTTTCCAGATCTTAGAGATAACACCAGAAACAATTGTCAAGTAAAATATATACTGTAGGTCAGTGGTTCTGCAGAGTGCTGCAGTAAGAAGGGATCAAGTGAATCAGCCCCTATGGATTTTATTAACATCAATCTGAATGAATGAATGCTTTTCCAACAGTCTTGAAGGAGTTCCACATATGCTGAGCACTTGTTGGCTGCTTTTCCTTCACTCATCCCAAACCTTCTCAATTGGGTTGAGGTCAGGGGATTGTGGAGGCCAAGTAATCTGATGCAGCACTCCATCACTCTCCTTCTTGGTCAAATAGCCCTTACACAGCCTGGAGGTGTGTTGGGTCATTGTCCTGTTGAAAAACAAATGATAGTCCCACTAAGCCCAAACCAGATTGGATTGAGTATCACTGCAGAATGCCGTGGTAGCCATGCTGGTTAAGTCTGCCTTGAATTCTAAATAAATCACAGACAGTGTCACCAGCAAAGCACCCCCACACCATAACACCTCCTCCTCCATGCTTTACGGAGGGAAATTCACATGTGGAGATCATCCGTTCACACACACAGCGTCTCACAAAGACACAGCGGTTGGAACCAAAAATATCAAATTTGGACTCCAGACCAAAGGACACATTTCCTTCGGTCTAATGTCCATTGCTCGTGTTTCTTGGCCCAAGCAAGTCTCTTCTTCTTATTGGTGTCCTTTAGTAGTGGTTTCTTTGCAGCAATTCGACCATGAAGGCCGATTCACACAGTCTCCTCTGAACAGTTGATGTTGAGATGTGTCTGTTACTTGAACTCTGTGAAGCATTTATTTGGGCTTCAATTACTGAGGCTCGTAACTCTAATGAACTAACTCTGGGTCTTCCATTCCTGTGGCTTATTTGAGCTGTACTTGCATAATATGGACTTGGTCTTTTACCAAATAGGGCTATCTTCTGTCACAACACAACTGATTGGCTCAAACGCATTAAGAAGGAATGACATTCCACAAATTAACTTTTAAGAAGGCACACTTGTTAATTCGAAAAGCATTGCAGGTGACTAGCTCATGAAGCTGGTTGAGAGAATGCCAAGCGTGTGCATAGCTGTCATCAAGGCAAAGGGTGGCTATTTGAAGAATCTCAAATATAAAATATGTTTTGATTTGTTTAACACCTTTTTGGTTACTACATGATTCCATATGTGTTATTTCATAGTTTTGATGTCTTCACTATTATTCTACAATGTAGAAAATAGTAAAAACAAAGAAAAACCCTTGAATGAGTAGGTTCTAAAACTTTTGACCTGTAGTGTATATTATTAAGGTCAGGAGTATTCCCAAACCACGTGACTTGACCAGGAAAAACTCCCTACATATCTATGTATCTAAGACTGTTGCTTATTTATTTTCACTCCCTCCCTTCGAAACTCACAATGATGTTGTTGTTGTTGTTGATGTTGTTGTTGATGATGCTGTTATAGTTGTCAATGTTGTTGTTGTTGTTGATGATGATGATGATGATAATGATGATAATGATGTTGTTGTTGTTGATGTTGTTTGTGCAGTCAGATGTCTATTGACAATTCCTAGAAGATTCATTTTAGAATTCAACAGTGATAGAATAGAACAGTTATATAGAATAAGTATGATCTTTGTGAATTCTGTCCCATGTCCATGGGGTACAAACCATTTTCATCTTGCGCTTTTAAAGAAACATTTCACCTGAAAACATAGCCTGTGAAAGCACAGTCCAACAAACCTGAAAGCTCTTGGTAGGTTAGGAGACTGTCAAACTGTTGGCACCTCTAGATATGAATGGGGTAAAGAAAAGTGGGGAGCATAGTGCAATGCTGTGGGTTGCTGATCCATCTCTACACACTTTTAATCTTCTCTACTCAAAACCAGTCGCTTGTTTTCTCATGCGCCTCAAAGATTGAACTGGTGGCTTTCAATGTTGTTTGTTTAACGTTAAAAAAACATGTGTTACCTTTCCTTATTAATAATCTGTCATAGTTGGCTACAAGTAATTCTGCTACAGATTCTCTGCCCTGCTAGACACTACACACAGTCATGGTTGCTTATCCATCTCTACACAACAGCATTCTTTCAGACAGGGATACGGCCAAGCTCGGTGGGATTCCACCCCACGTCAGCTGGGAAAAGAGGACTTTGAAGCGATAGTGTATCCAGTTTCAGAAGGCTTGACTTGACGAAGCACAGATAATAATGAAAGATTGACATAATGCTGGAGTGGATACAAGTGTGTCTGTGTCTGTGTCTGTGACCACATGCATGTGTGTGTGAGTTTGGAAAGAAGTGCAAAATGGTGAATGACCTTCAGAGTGAATGGCAGACCCTCAGTGTGAAGGACATAACCTCAGTGTGAAGAACAGACCTTCAGAGGGAATGACAGACCCTCAGTGTGAAGGACAGACCCTCAGAGTGAAGAACAGAACCCCAGAGTGAATAACAGACCCTCAGAGTGAATGACAGACCCTCAGAGTGAAAGACAGAACCTCAGAGTGAAGGACAGAACCTCAGAGTGAATGACAGACCCTCAGAGTGAATGACAGACCCTCAGAGTGAAACCCAGAACCTCAGAGTGAATGACAGACCCTCAGTGTGAATGACAGACCCTCAGAGTGAATGACAGACCCTCAGAGTGAATGACAGACCCTCAGAGTGAATGACAGACCCTCAGAGCGAATGACAGACCCTCAGAGTGAATGACAGACCCTCAGTATGAAGGACAGATCCTCAGAGTGAATGACAGACCCTCAGAGTGAATGACAGACCCTCAGAGTGAATGACAGACCCTCAGAGCGAATGACAGACCCTCAGAGTGAATGACAGACGCTCAGTATGAAGGACAGATCCTCAGAGTGAATGACAGACCCTCAGAGTGAATGACAGAGGCTCAGAGTGAATGACAGACCCTCAGTGTGAATGACAGACCCTCTGTGTGAATGACAGACCCTCAGAGCGAATGACAGACCCTCAGCTCAGTGTGAAGGACAGACCCTCAGAGTGAAGAACAGAACCCCAGAGTGAATGACAGACCCTCAGAGTGAATGACAGACCCTCAGAGTGAATGACAGACCCTCAGAGTGAATGACAGACCCTCAGAGTGAAACCCAGAACCTCAGAGTGAATGACAGACCCTCAGTGTGAATGACAGACCCTCAGAGTGAATGACAGAACCTCAGAGTGAAGGACAGAACCTCAGAGTGAATGACAGACCCTCAGAGTGAATGACAGACCCTCAGAGTGAAACCCAGAACCTCAGAGTGAATGACAGACCCTCAGTGTGAATGACAGACCCTCAGAGTGAATGACAGACCCTCAGAGTGAATGACAGACCCTCAGAGTGAATGACAGACCCTCAGAGCGAATGACAGACCCTCAGAGTGAATGACAGACCCTCAGTATGAAGGACAGATCCTCAGAGTGAATGACAGACCCTCAGAGTAAATGATAGACCCTCAGAGTGAATGACAGACCCTCAGAGCGAATGACAGACCCTCAGAGTGAATGACAGACCCTCAGTATGAAGGACAGATCCTCAGAGTGAATGACAGACCCTCAGAGTGAATGACAGACGCTCAGAGTGAATGACAGACCCTCAGTGTGAATGACAGACCCTCAGTGTGAATGACAGACCCTCAGAGCGAATGACAGACCCTCAGCTCAGTGTGAAGGACAGACCCTCAGAGTGAAGAACAGAACCCCAGAGTGAATGACAGACCCTCAGAGTGAATGACAGACCCTCAGAGTGAATGACAGACCCTCAGAGTGAATGACAGACCCTCAGAGTGAAACCCAGAACCTCAGAGTGAATGACAGACCCTCAGTGTGAATGACAGACCCTCAGAGTGAATGACAGACCCTCAGAGTGAAGGACAGACCCTCAGAGTGAATGACAGACCCTCAGAGTGAATGACAGACCCTCAGAGTGAAACCCAGAACCTCAGAGTGAATGACAGACCCTCAGTGTGAATGACAGACCCTCAGAGTGAATGACAGACCCTCAGAGTGAATGACAGACCCTCAGAGTGAATGACAGACCCTCAGAGCGAATGACAGACCCTCAGAGTGAATGACAGACCCTCAGTATGAAGGACAGACCCTCAGAGTGAATGACAGACCCTCAGAGTAAATGATAGACCCTCAGAGTGAATGACAGACCCTCAGAGCGAATGACAGACCCTCAGAGTGAATGACAGACCTCAGCTCAGTATGAAGGACAGACCCTCAGAGTGAATGACAGACCCTCAGAGTGAATGACAGACGCTCAGAGTGAATGACAGACCCTCAGTGTGAATGACAGACCCTCAGTGTGAATGACAGACCCTCAGAGTGAATGACAGACCCTCAGAGTGAATGAAAGACCCTCAGAGCGAATGACAGACCCTCAGCTCAGTGTGAAGGACAGACCCTCAGAGTGAATGACAGACCCTCAGAGCGAATGACAGACCCTCAGAGTGAATGACAGACCCTCAGTATGAAGGACAGATCCTCAGAGTGAATGACAGACCCTCAGAGTGAATGACAGACCCTCAGAGTGAATGACAGACCCTCAGAGCGAATGACAGACCCACAGAGTGAATGACAGACCCTTAGTATGAAGGACAGATCCTCAGAGTGAATGACAGACCCTCAGAGTGAATGACAGACGCTCAGAGTGAATGACAGACCCTCAGTGTGAATGACAGACCCTCAGTGTGAATGACAGACCCTCAGAGTGAATGACAGACCCTCAGAGTGAATGAAAGACCCTCAGAGCGAATGACAGACCCTCAGCTCAGTGTGAAGGACAGACCCTCAGAGTGAATGACAGACCCTCAGAGTGAATGACAGACCCTCAGAGTGAATGACAGACCCTCAGTGTGAATGACAGACCCTCAGAGTGAATGACAGACCCTCAGAGTGAATGACAGACCCTCAGAGTGAATGACAGACCCTCAGAGTGAATGAGAGACCCTCAGAGTGAATGACAGACCCTCAGAGTGAATGACAGACCCTTAGTGTGAATGACAGACCCTCAGAGTGAAGGACAGACCCTCAGAGTGAAGGACAGACCCTCAGAGTGAATGACAGACCTTCCGCGTGAAGAACAGACCCTCAGAGTGAAGTACAGACCCTCAGAGTGAAGGACAGACCCTCAGAGTGAATGACAGACCTTCCGAGTGAAGAACAGACCCTCAGAGTGAAGAACAGACCCTCAGAGTGAAGTACAGACCCTCTGAGTGAAGGACAGACCCTCGGAGTGAAGAACAGACCCTCAGAGGGAAGTGGAAGGATATCTGCTAGATCAGATGTATCTTTAGAGTGGGAAAAAAGGTTTTAGCTGTTTGTTGTACCGTATGTAATTCTACATTTATAGGATAATCAAACATGTATTCTGTCTAAGGTTTATGTTCTGGGTTATGGTATATAGACATACAGTATAGGTAACTTATTACTGCACACACACACACACACACAAACACACACACACACACACACACACACACACACACACACACACACCACACACACACACACACGCACACACACACACAGACAAGCAGGGAGACTTCCATGTTTCGGTCAGAGCAATAAAGTAATCCCAACAACCACCCTCATCATCACCTTCCTGCTTCGTCTGGCTCATGGTACACTGCCTTGTACTTCCTGCTTCGTCCGGTTCCACCATGGTACACTGCCTTGTACTTCCTGCTTCATCTGGCTCCACCATGGTACACTGCCTTGTACTTCTGCTTCGTCCGGTTCCACCATGGTACACTATCTTGTACTTCCTGCTTCGTCTGGCTCCACCATGGTACACTGCCTTGTACTTCCTGCTTCGTCCGGCTCCACCATGGTACACTGCCTTGTACTTCCTGCTTCGTCTGACTCCACCATGGTACACTACCTTGTACTTCCTGCTTCGTCCGGTTCCACCATGGTACACTGCATTGTACTTCCTGCTTCGTCCGGCTCCACCATGGTACACTGCCTTGTACTTCCTGCTTCGTCCGGCTCCACCATGGTACACTGCCTTGTACTTCCTGCTTCGTCCGGCTCCACCATGGTACACTGCCTTGTACTTCCTGCTTCGTCCGGCTCCACCATGGTACACTGCCTTGTACTTCCTGCTTCGTCCGGCTCCACCATGGTACACTGCCTTGTACTTCCTGCTTCGTCCGGCTCCACCATGGTACACTGCCTTGTACTTCCTGCTTCGTCCGGCTCCACCATAGTACACTGCCTTGTACTTGAGAGTGTCACCGTATTTCAGGAAAGGGGGGAAAGAGAGCAAGAGAGATATAGACAGGGAGAGAGGGAGTGTGAGGAGTGAACGATTCCCCGTGGTCCAGTCCAGTGTAGTCTGCCAGGACAGATGGAAGACATTACTCTTCAGACTGACTCTGGCCTTGCTCACACAGTCATCGCATCTCCTCACTCAGCACAGACAGGGTCGTAAAAAACTGCAGAAACCGCAAGCAACAAGGACCTAGTATTTTTAACAAAAGTACTATAAACTTTTTTTTTAAATATGTTTTTCACAACTTCTGCAAGTATAATTGGGTATATATTATTAATTTAAAGTTTAAAGTCACATGTTGTCTCCTCAAGCATCTGGTCTGTTCATATGGGTTCATATCTCTTTTCATACACACAATGCATCTCTATAGCTACAGATGTCAGATCTTACATTTTACATTTTACATTTTAGTCATTTAGCAGACGCTCTTATCCAGAGCGACTTACAGGAGCAATTAGGGTTAAGTGCCTTGCTCAAGGGCACATTTACGTCATTTAGCAGACGCTCTTATCCAGAGCGACTCACCAATTGGTGCGTTCACCCTATAGCCAGTGGGATAACCACTTTACAATGTTTGGGGGGTAGAAGGATTACTTTATCCTATCCCAGGTATTCCTTAAAGAGGTGGGGTTTCAAATGTC
Source organism: Coregonus clupeaformis (assembly GCF_020615455.1). Lineage (NCBI taxonomy): Eukaryota > Metazoa > Chordata > Actinopteri > Salmoniformes > Salmonidae > Coregonus > Coregonus clupeaformis. The sequence goes on along the minus strand of NC_059203.1, from coordinate 18,647,131 downwards.
TCCGGAAGGTGGTGAGTGACTCCGCTGTCCTGGCGTCGTGAGGGAGCTTGTTCCACCATTGGGGTGCCAGAGCAGCGAACAGTTTTGACTGGGCTGAGCGGGAACTATGCTTCCGCAGAGGAAGGAGCCAGCAGGCCAGAGGTGGATGAACGCAATGCCCTCGTTTGGGTGTAGGGACTGATCAGAGCCCGAAGGTACAGAGGTGCCGTTCCCCTCACTGCTCCATAGGCAAGCACCATGGTCTTGTAGCGGATGCGAGCTTCAACTGGAAGCCAGTGGAGTGTGCGGAGGAGGGGGTGACGTGAGAGAACTTGGGAAGGTTGAACACCAGACGGGCTGCGGCATTCTGGATGAGTTGTAGGGGTTTAATGGCACAGGCAGGGAGGCCAGCCAACAGCGAGTTGCAGTAGTCCAGACGGGAGATGACAAGTGCCTGGATTAGGACCTGTGCCGCTTCCTGTGTAAGGCAGGGTCGTACTCTCCGAATGTTGTAGAGCATGAACCTGCAGGAGCGGGTCACCGCCTTGATGTTGGCGGAGAACGACAGGGTGTTGTCCAGGGTCACGCCTAGGCTCTTCGCACTCTGGGAGGAGGACACAGCGGAGTTGTCAACCGTGATGGCGAGATCATGGAACGGGCAGTCCTTCCCCGGGAGGAAGAGCAGCTCCGTCTTGCCAGGGTTCAGCTTGAGGTGGTGATCCGTCATCCATACTGATATGTCTGCCAGACATGCAGAGATGCGATTCGCCACCTGGTTATCAGAAGGGGGAAAGGAGAAGATTAGTTGTGTATCGTCAGCGTAGCAATGATAGGAGAGGCCATGTGAGGATATGACAGAGCCAAGTGACTTGGTGTATAGGGGAGAAAAGGAGAGGGCCTAGAACTGAGCCCTGGGGGACACCAGTGGTGAGAGCACGTGGTGCGGAGACAGCTTCTCGCCACGCCACTTGGTAGGAGCGACCGGTCAGGTAGGACGCAATCCAGGAGTGAGCCGCGCCGGAGATGCCCAGCTCGGAGAGGGTGGAGAGGAGGATCTGATGGTTCACAGTATCAAAGGCAGCAGACAGGTCTAGAAGGACAAGAGCAGAGGAGAGAGAGTTAGCTTTAGCAGTGCGGAGAGCCTCCGTGACACAGAGAAGAGCAGTCTCAGTTGAATGACCAGTCCTGAAACCTGACTGGTTAGGATCAAGAAGGTCATTCTGAGAGAGATAGCAAGAGAGTTGGCTAAAGACGGCACGCTCAATAGTTTTGGAAAGAAAAGAAAGAAGGGATACTGGTCTGTAGTTGTTGACATCAGTGGGATCGAGTGTTGGTTTCTTGAGAAGGGGAGCAACTCTCGCTCTCTTGAAGACGGAAGGGACATGGCCAGCGGTCAAGGATGAGTTGATCAGCGAGGTGAGGTAGGGGAGAAGGTCACCGGAGATGGTCTGGAGAAGAGAGGAGGGGATGGGGTCAAGCGGGCAGGTTGTTGGGCGGCCTGCAGTCACAAGTCGCAGGATTTTATCTGGAGAGAGAGGGGAGAAAGAAGTCAAAGCATAGGGTAGGGCAGTGTGAGTAGGACCAGCAGTGTCATTAGACTTAACAAACGAGGATCGAATGTCGTCAACCTTCTTTTCAAAGTGGTTGACGAAGTCATCCACAGAGAGAGAGGAGGGGGGGGCGGGGGGGGAGGATTCAGGAGGGAGGAAAATGTGGCAAAGAGCTTCCTAGGGTTAGAGGCAGATGCTTGGAATTTAGAGTGGTAGAAAGTGGCCTTAGCAGCAGAAACAGATGAAGAAAATGTAGAGAGGAGGGAGTGAAAAGATGCCAGGTCGGCAGGGAGTTTAGTTTTCTTCCATTTCCGCTCCCGCTGCCCGAGCTCTGTTCTGTGAGCTCGCAATGAGTCATCAAGCCACGGAGCTGGAGGGGGAGGACCGAGCCGGCCGGGAGGATAGGGGGAACAGAGAGTCAAAGGATGCAGAAAGGGGAGGAGAGGAGGGTTGAGGAGGCAGAATCAGGAGATTGGAGGGAGAAGGATTGAGCAGAGGGAAGAGATGATAGGATGGAAGAGGAGAGAGTAGTGGGAGAGAGAGAGCGAAGGTTGCGGCGGCGCATTACCATCTGTGTAGGGGCAGAGTGAGTAGTGTGGGAGGAGAGCGAGAGAGAAAAGGGAAACAAAGTAGTGGTCGGAGACATGGAGGGGAGTTGCAGTGAGATTAGTAGAGGAGCAGCATCTAGTGAAGATGAGGTCAAGCGTATTGCCTGCCTTGTGAGTAGGGGGGACGGTGAGAGGGTGAGGTCAAAAGAGGAGAGAAGTGGAAAGAAGGAGGCAGAGAGAAATGAGTCAAATGTGGACATAGGGAGGTTGAAATCCCCCCAAAACTGTGAGGGGTGAGCCATCCTCAGGAAAGGAACTTATCAAGGCGTCAAGCTCATTGATGAACTCTCCAAGGGAACCTGGAGGGCGATAGATGACAAGGATATTAAGCTTAAATGGGCTAGTGACTGTGACAGCATGGAATTCAAATGAGGAGATAGACAGATGGGTTAGGGGAAAAATTGAGAATGTCCACTTGGGAGAGATGAGGATTCCTGTGCCACCACCCCTCTGACCAGACGCTCTCGGGGTATGCGAGAACACATGGTCAGACGAGGAGAGAGCAGTAGGAGTAGCAGTGTCTTCAGTGGTAATCCATGTTTCCGTCAGCGCCAGGAAGTCGAGGGACTGGAGATTAGCATAGGCTGGGATGAAGTCAGCTTTGTTGGCAGCAGAACGGCAGTTCCAGAGGCTGCCTGAGACCTGGAACTCCAGGAGGCAGCAGCCACGCGGTGTGGGGCGTTTGTGTAGCCTGTGCAGAGAGGAGAGCCAGTTTGCTACGGCAGGTAAATAATCCTGCATCAACAGGAAATGTGAGCTATTACGTGGATTATAATTAATGGACATTTTTATAGCGGTTGATACATTTTTCGTTAGAGTTAACCATGTCTGACATTTTAAAGTGGAAATTACAAACTTGAGAAGCCCCTTTAAACCACAAATACACTCGGACAATTCCTACAACGACAGGGTGATTAAATTAAGAAACAGCATCAGTACATCTATTTCTAGCTCAGAATATCTCTATTTTCCAGTTAATGCTCAGAAATCTATTTTAATCATGACGTATAGCCAGTAATGTGCAGGCAAAGAAGCATAATGTATCTGATTCAAGCCCCTTGTGGGGTCAGAAACACAGTAATGCTCCACACACCACACCACTGAGATGACAGACGGACAGAGGACTATGTGAAATTTAGACAGTAGCCACATTCTAATGATGTTACTTTTCACTTACGTCTTCCACTTTTTTCACCTTATCCCTGGTGTCTTAATCATTCCTACATACACGCACGCACGGACACAGACACGCACACACACACACAGTTTTGTATTGCTATCCTTGTGGGGACCAGAGAATTGATTCCCATCTAAAATCCTATTTACCCTAATCCCAAACCTTAACCCTAACCCTAACCTTAACCCTTAACCCTTAACCCTTATCCCTAATTGTAACCCTAAACCGGCAAAATGTCCCCACTTATCACAATCTTCGTTGTTTTACTATCATTGTGAGGAATTTTGATACCCACAAGGATAGTTAAGCAAAAACACACACACACACACACACACATTCCGACACGTTCCTTCTCTAATCTAGCTACACTACTCTGTGACCGCCATGCCCTTCTGAGACGCGTTGTGTATTTTGCTGACATTGGGGCTCGCTCAGCTCCGTCAGGCGGGGGGGGCAGGTGGGGCACCAGAAAATAAGTTGACTGCAGATCGTCAACAATCTCATCTTTCTGCCCCGCTGGCCCTGTGCTCGCTGACTCACCAGGTAGTTCATTTCAATCTGTTGTTGTCTGGCTTTTAGTTCGTTCGTCGCAGTGCCAGGGAGAGAGCTGCTATGACAGAGGATGCATCCTTAATGGCATCCTTTAACTTATATAGCGCACTACTTTTGAGCAGGGCTCATAGAGTTCTGGTCAAAAGTTGTGCACTATATAGCGAATATGGGGCCGTTTGGGACGCATCCAGAGCCTCCAAGACCAACTGTCTCTTTTCCACCACACCCGAAAACAATCCCCCGAGTAACAATGCTAGTTCTATATAATATTTTGTGCCCTTATTTATCTAATGATATGATAGAAACACTTACACATTCATCAGAAAAACCTCAGTGATTTATTAAACTGTATTTTTTGTATCTTGTCATTTGAAAAAATATGATGTGGTCTGGTTATTACACAGGTGAAGAGCAAGGTGACTGTTTGATGTTGTGTACAGGGGCTGAGGAAGGATGCACATGCCGTGACTGTGAAACGCATCCTACTGTGACTGCTAATTATATCCTTTTCACTAGACCACCTGTTAGACGAGGGGCGGTGTGATGCAGCATCTCCACATGTAACTCTCTCTCTCTCTCTCTCTCTCTCTCTCTCTCTCTCTCTCTCTCTCTCTCTCTCTCTCTCTCTCTCTCTCTCTCTCTCTCTCTCTCTCTCTCTCTCTCTCCCCTCTCTCTCGTCCCTCTCTCTCTCTCTCTCTCTCTCTCTCTCTCTCTCTCTCTCTCTCTCTCTCTCTATCTCTCTATCTCTCTCTCTCTCTCTCTCGCTTTATCTCTCTATCTAGTCTCTCCCTCTCTCTCTGGTCTCTCTCTAGTCTCTCTCTTGCTCTCTCTCTCTTTCTCTCTCTCTCTCTCTCTCTCTCTCTCTCTCTCTCTCTCTCTCTCTCTCTCTCTCTCTCTCTCTCTCTCTCTCTCTCTCTCTCTCTCTCTCTCTCTCTCTCTCTCTCTCTCTCTCTCTCTCTCTCTCTCTCTCTCTGTGTGTGTGTGTGTAATGCTATCGCTGCATCTGCCTCCTCCAGGCAGTGAGTTGGGCTCAGGCTCAGACTTCCAGGTTCCTGGTACCTAGCCGGATGGGATGGAGATGGAGCTGGGGAGGTCAAGGGTTGTGCAGGTCAAGGGCTTCGTCCCAAATGACACCCTATTACCTATGTAGTGCACTACTTTTTTTTAGCAGGGCCAATAGGGCTCTGGTCAGAAGTAGTGCACTTTATAGGGAATAGTGTACCATTTGGGACATAACAGGGTTATTACAGGGATGAGCCAGATGAACACCGTGGAAGACAGTGGAGCCTCATCCTCATCCCCAGCCCAGCGAGGCTGAGATAATCTCTCCTCTAGGGAATTCATTCTTCATTCTCTCTCTTCTGTTCTCCTCTCTCTCTCTCTTATTCTTTCTTTCAGATCTCCCTCTCTCGCTTCTTCTATTCTCTCTATCACTCTCCCTCTTTTCACCCTCCCTCTCTCTCTCTCTCTCTCCAGATCCCCTCTCTCCTGCCAGCAGCTCTCACTCCTGGAGGGGAGAGATGGAGAAAGAGAGTGAGTGAGAGAGAGAGAGAGAGAGAGAGAGAGAGAGAGAGAGAGAGAGAGAGAGAGAGAGAGAGAGAGAGAGAGAGAGAGAGAGAGAGAGATAGAGCGAGAGGGGGGGGGGGAGAGAAAGAGAGCACAAAAAACTATACATACCTCAGCCTAAACTTCAGCGCCACAGGTAACTTCCACAAAGCTGTGAATGATCTAAGAAACAAGGCAAGAAGGGCATTCCTAGCAATCAAAAGGAACATACAACTCGTAATCCCAATAAGGAACTGGCTAAAAATACTTGAATCAGTTATAGAACCCCTTGCCCTCTATGGTTGTGAGGTCTGGGGTATGTTCACCAACCAATAATTCAAAAAATGGGACAAACACCAAATTGAGACTATGGGCGATACCCGCAAATGATCAAAATCCAGAAAAGAGCTGTGAAATTCTACAACAACTTAAAAGGAATCGATTCCAAAACCTTCCATAACAAAGCCATCACCTACAGAGATGAACCTGGAGAAGAGTCCCGTAAGCAAGCTGGTCCTGGCGCTCTGTTCACGAACACAAACAGACCCCACAGAGCCCCAGGACAGCAACACAATTAGACCAAACTAATCATGAGAAAACAAAAAAATAATTACTTTTTTAAAAAAACAGAGCAAACTAGAATGCTATTTGACTCTAAACAGAGAGTACACAGTGGCAGAACATCTAACCACCGTCACTGACCCAAAATTAAGGAAAGTTTTGACTATGTACAGACTCAGTGAGCATAGCCTTGCTATTGAAAAAGGCCGCCATAGGCAGACCTGGCTCTCAAGAGAAGACAGGCTATGTGCACATTGCCCACAAAATGAGGTGGAAACTGAACTGCACTTCCTAACCTCCTGCCAAATGTATGACCATTTTAGAGACACATATTTCCCTCAGATTACACAGATCCGCAAAGAATTTGAAAGAAAATCCAATTTTTATAAACTCTCTTATCTATTGAGTGAAATACCACAGTGTGCAATCACAGCAGCAATATTTGTGACCTGTTGCCACAAGAAAAGGAAAACCTGTGAAGAACTAACACCATTCTAAATACAACCCATATTTATATTTATTTTCCCTTTTGTACTTTAACTATTTGCACATCGTTACAACACAATATATAGCAATAATATGACATTTGAAATTTCTCTATTCCTTTGGAACTTTTGTGAGTGTAATGTTACTGTTCATTTTGTATTGTTTATTTCACTTTAGTTTAATACCTTTTTCACTTGCTTTGGAAACATAAACATATGTTTCCCATGTCAATAAAGCCCTTTGAATTATAATAATAATAATATAATATGCCATTTAGCAGACGCTTTTATCCAAAGCGACTTACAGTCATGCGTGCATACATTTTTGTGTATGGGTGGTCCCGGGGATCGAACCCACTACCTTGGCGTTACAAGCGCCGTGCTCTACTAGCTGAGCTACAGAGGACCACAATTGAATTGAAATGAGAGAGCGAGAGGGAGAGCAAGAGCTAGAGAGAGCGAGAGAGAGAGAGAGAGAGGGATAGAGAGAGAGAAAGAGAGAGAGAGGAGAGAGAGAGAGAGAGAGAGAGAGAGAGAGAGAGAGAGAGAGAGAGAGAGAGAGAGAGAGAGAGAGAGAGAGAGAGAGAGAGAGAGAGAGAGAGAGAGAGAGAGAGAGAGAGAGAGAGAGAGAGAGAAGAGAGAGAGAAAGAGACAGAGGTAAGAAGAGAGAGAGAGACAGAGAGAGACAGAGAGACAGAGACAGAGAGAGAGAGAGAGAGAGAGAGAGAGAGAGAGAGAGAGACAGAGAGACAGAGAGACAGAGAGACAGAGAGAGAGAGAGAGAGACAGAGAGAGACAGAGAGAGAGAGAGAGAGAGAGAGAGAGAGAGAGAGAGAGAGAGAGAGAGAGAGAGAGAGAGAGAGAGACAGAGAGAGACAGAGAGACAGAGAGACAGAGAGACAGAGAGAGATTCTAGAACAAGGCCACAGCAGTCAACACTCACTACCAATGTGGTTGCTGCTGTACTGAGGACTCTTGGCTTGCATCTCTCCCTCTAAAGCCGGATGTACACAACACGATTTATCTGTCCTAGATAAGGTTTTGAGATCGGAGACAAAATCCCCATGTTGTTGCCTACTCGGGGCACGTGGCCATCACCATTGTGTGAGCAGTTAAGAGACGTAATCTGAGGGCTACCGATCCAGTCTTTGAGCAGTTCCAGAAGTCTCGATACTTTTAAACATGTTTGCTGTTATCGGCACAAAATCTTCCAGGGATGCTTCCCAAATGGCACCCTGTTCCCTACACTAGTGCCACTATTGGCCCTGTTCAAAAGTAGTGCACTATGAAGGGAATAGTGTGCCATTTGGGATGCAGAAAATAACTATTAAGAGAGTTACAGAGCTCATTAGCTTTGCTGCAGATCTCCATTTACTGTGCTTCACAACATCAGTTACATGATGGATCCGTTTTCCTTTTATCACGCTGGCCCATAGAGATTAGGTTTTTATGCGGTGTGTGTTGGGTGCGTGTGTTGGGTGTGTTGTGTGTTGTGTGTGTGTGTGTATGTGTGTGTGTGTGTCACGGTGGCCCATATAGATGAGGGTTAATGCGGTGTGTGTGTTATATAGATGGGTTTTAATGGCCAGGAAGAGAGAGAGAGAGAGAGAGAGAGAGAGAGAGAGAGAGAGAAAGAGGGACGGAGAGAGAGAGAGAGAGAGAGAGAGAGACCCAGAAAACATGAGCCTATGCCTTCACTATGGTGAATCACTAAAACAATACAGAAATACATTACGGAAAAAGAAGGAACATTATGTCAGAAATCAGCTCAATGTAATTGAAGAATCCATAGACTCTAACCACTTCTGGGAAAATTGGAAAACACTAAACAAATAACAACACGAAGAGCTATCTATCCAAAACGGAGATGTATGGGTAAACCACTTCTCCAAAAATATACATGATCAAATGCAAATCTTAGAATCAACTATTAAAAACTACCAGAACCCACTGGACTACAGGACAAAATACAAACCCTCCAACCCAAAAAGGCCTGTGGTGTTGATGGTATCCTCAATGAAAGGATAAAATATACAGACCACAAAATTCAATTAGCTATACTTAAACTCTTTAACATCATCCTTAGCTCTGGCATCTTCCCCAATATTTGGAACCAAGGACTGATCACCCCAATCCACAAAAGTAGAGACAAATTTGACCCCAATAACTACCGTGGGATATGCGTCAACAGCAACCTTGAGAAAATACTCTGCATTATCATTAACAGCAGACTAGTTCATTTCCTCAGCGAAAACAATGATTAGCCCCCCCGCATCTAGTCTAAAGGATCCATACGTTTAACCTTCTAACGTGTGGAAATCAAGTCAAGTCATCTTAAAGTGCATTCTACATGAGTCTCTACACACGTAACGATTGAATACATAACAGGGTGCTTAGGATCAAAGTGTTTGAGAGAATTTCATAAATATAGGTGTTGATATAAGTAGACTCCTAAGAGGTGTTTATTTGATAAACATTTAAATAAAAGGATAATAAAACTTCGCCTTTTCAATCTGTTCGAATAAATGAGATAACTTAATATAAATATACTTAACCTTCATATATAAGCAATATCTGATAACTACATGCAAAACAAATAGAGAAAATAAGAAATAAATCCACGTGTTTATATTATATATATATATATATTATCTGAAACTGAGAAATCCTGAAGCTGATTGCTATTCAGTGTTTTAAGACCAAGCCTGAATATAACAATATGACTTTACTCTCAGAGGAGCATAGTTGCTCCATTTCAATTCTAACACCCTACCTCTGTGTGGTTCATTATTTACATCACATAGCTGCATCACTCACTGAATTGTGTGTGTTTATGTGTGTGTGTGTGTGTGTGTGTGTGTGTGTGTGTGTGTGTGTGTGTGTGTGTGTGTGTGTGTGTGTGTGTGTGTGTGTGTGTGTGTGTGTGTGTGTATGTGTGTGTGTGTGTGTGTGTGTGTGTGTGTGTGTGTGTGTGTGTGTGTCTGTGTGTGTGTGTGTGTGTGTGTGTGTGTGTGTGTGTGTGTGTGTGTGTGTGTGTGTGTGTGTGTGCTACTCTCTAGCTGCTATTGGTGGGAAAGAGTTGCTCTGACATCAGGTCGTTTGTTTGAATAAAGGGAGCTAGGAGCAAACTATGAACTGACACTGTCACACAACAGACAGACAGACGGAGAGAGAGAGAGAGAGAGAGAGAGAGAGAGAGAGAGAGAGAGAGAGAGAGAGAGAGAGAGAGAGAGAGAGAGAGAGAGAGAGAGAGAGAGAGAGAGAGAGAGAGAGAGAGAGAGAGAGAGAGAGAGAGAGAGAGAGAGAGAGAGAGAGAGAGAGAGAGAGAGAGAGAGAGAGAGAGAGAGAGAGAGAGAGACAGAGAGACAGAGCAATACTCAATCATGAGGCATCAAAGCCAAAGGAACTGAATAATATAAAGAAATGCTATAGATGGAAGGAAAGTACCTACCATAAAATAATTAGGCAACAACAAATTCAATCCCTTTTAGACAACTTTCTTGCCAAAACGTTCCACTGTAATAGTGAAAGTGTAAACATGGCAGTAGTAAACTTTAACTGTATTTTAGACCACTCAGCTTCCCTATCAAATCTAAAAATGTCAAGCAGAAAACCTAAGAAAATTAACAACAATGACAACTAGTTTGATGAAAAATGCAAAAACCCAAGAAAGACATTGAGAAAAATTACTTCATGTCATGTGTAATTTGTAGGGTGAGTACGTGGCCTGTACGACAGGCCACGTACTCACCCTACACACCCTAAAAGACAAACAAACAAACAAAAACAAAGGCAAAGTCTTCTCATGCTTTGTTGATTTCAAAAAAAGCTTTTGACTCAATTTGGCATGAGGGTCTGCTATGCAAATTGATGGAAAGTGGTGTTGGGGGAAAAACATACAACAGTATACAATCCATGTACACAAACAACAAGTGTGCGGTTAAAATAGGCAAAAAACACACACATTTATTTCCACAGGGCCGTGGGGTGAGACAGGGATGCAGCTTAAGCCCCACCCTTTTCAACATATGTATCAACGAATTGGCGAGGGCACTAGAACAGTCTGCAGCACCCGGCCTCACCCTACTAGAATCTGAAGTCAAATGTCTACTGTCCCCAACTAAGGAGGGCCTACAGCAGCACCTAGATCTTCTGCACAGATTCTGTCAGACCTGGGCCTTGACAGAAAATCTCAGTAAGACAAAAATAATGTTGTTCCAAAAAAGATCCAGTTTCCAGGACCACAAATTAAAATTCCATCTAGACACCGTTGCCCTAGAGAACACAAAAAAAGTATACATATACACACACATACATATACACACACACACACACACACACTACCGTTCAAAAGTTTGGGGTCTCCTAGAAATGTCCTTGTTTTCGAAAAGAAAAGCAATTTTTTTTGTCCATTCAAATAACATAAAATTGATCAGAAATAGTGTAGACATTGTTAATGTTGTAAATGGCTATTGTAGCTGGAAACGGCTGATTTTTTATGGAATATCTACATAGGCGTACATAGGCCCATTTTCAGCAACCATCAGTCCTGTGTTCCAATGGCACGTTGTGTTTGCTAATCCAAGTTTATCATTTTAAAAAGGCTAATTGATCATTAGAAAACCCTTTTGCAATTATGTTAGCACAGCTGAAAACTGTTGTGCTTATTAAAGAAGCAATACAACTGGCCTTCTTGAGACTAGTTGAGTATCAGGAGCATCAGCAATTGTGGGTTCGATTACAGGTTCAAAATGGTCAGAAACAAATAACTTTCTTCTGAAACTCATCAGTCTATTCTTGTTCTGAGAAATGAAAGCTATTCCATGCGAGAAATAGCCAAGAAACTGAAGATCTCGTACAACGCTGTGTACTACTCCCTTCACAGTACAGCGCAAACCGCCTCTAACCAGAATAGAAAGAGGAGTGGGAGGCCCCGATGCACACAACTGAGCAAGATGACAAATACATTAGAGTGTCTAGTTTGAGAAACAGACGACTCAAAGGTCCTCAACTGGCAGTTTCATTAAATAGTACCCGCAAAACACCAGTCTCAACGTCAACAGTGAAGAGGCGAACTAGCTAACAGTAATCTTTAACTTTAAATTAAACCACTTTCTGTCAAAATTAGAAACGTGTAATATCTGAAAATGTAGCTAGCTAGGCTATCTTAACCGTATACATCATGCATGATGGACGCATCTCCCTGTCACGGATGCCATGGTTGCCCTTAGTTTGAAGATGTAATCCGGAGACAGGTGTTTTCTCCATCTTGTTAGCTATCATATTCCTATTCCACTGATTTGAAAACTCGATCCTCCAGAAAGTGGAGAGCAACACTTATGCAGCTCCACTACACGATAAAACATTTTTTAAATGCCGCTTTAGACTGGATTACCTACACATACTGACCAGCTCAAATAGACAGAAGCGTGCTATATGGTAGACCAATCCGAACTCCTCTCTCCGCATGTCCAGCATAACTCATTATCTCAGCCAATCATGGCTAGTGGGATGGTTGCTGTCTTTCTCTGTGGTTTAACCAACTAGGCTCGTAATTTAACCATTTTATTCATATTTACAGATGGCATACAAGTTTGTTATTAAGGCATATGAAAGTTCACATGTTCCAGAAGGCATTTCTTCCAAAAAACGCATTTGATAAAAATAAAAAAGTTTACATTCAAACGGCCCTCCTGTGAAGTATTGACCTGCGACATACGCCTAGTTTCCTGAAACGAGTCACATTGGATTGAGAATAATTGGTGCAATGGAAGCAATGGGAATTGTTTTTAAAGTACAAACACCACCCAGGTCTGGTTACCTGATTGACAGACAGACAGACAGACCCTGTAGTGAGGTTAGTAGAGGGAGTGGAAGTGGAAAGGGAACACCAGGTGCCAACAGGGCCTCAGGTCCAGTGTCCTGTAACTACCTCTCTGTCACCCTGGTAGTCTGTGTGTGGTCTAGGGAGGATGAGGTATAGGAGGAGGAGTTGGGAGTGTAGGTGGAGGAGGAGGAAGGGGTGGAGGAGGAGGAAGGGGTGGAGGAGGAGGAAGGGGTGGAGGAGGAGTTGGGAGTGTAGGTGGAGGAGGAGGAAGTGGTGGAGGAGGAGGAAGAGGTGGAGGAGAAGGAAGGGGTGGAGGAGGAGGAAGGGGTGGAGGAGGAGGAAGGGGGGAAGAGGAGGAAGGGGTGGAGGAGGAGGAAGGGGTGGAGGAAAAGGAAGGGGTGGAGGAGGAGGAAGGGGTGGAGGAGGAGGAAGGGGTGGAGGAGGTGGAAGGGGTGTAGGAGGAGGAAGGGGTGGAGGAGGTGGAAGGGGTGGAGGAGAAGGAAGGGGTGGAGGAGGAGGAAGGGGTGAAGGAGGAGGAAGGGGTGTAGGAGGAGGAAGGGGTGGAAGAGGAGGAAGGGGTGGAGGAGGAGGAAGGGGTGGAGGAGGAAGGGGTGGAGGAGGAAGGGGTGGAGGTGGGAGTGGAGGAGGAGGAGGTGGAGGAAGAGCTACAGACTGTTGTCTCTCTCTACGCAGACCTGCCTGTGTTCAAACAGTTTGTGATTTCTTTCAACTACTTTGAGCATTTGACTCAAAGTCTAAGTGAATTGCATGGGCAAATGTAGCACTTTTAGGACTATTCCAATAGTTATATTCTGACAGGCAAGCTCAATCAAGCTCAGTTGAAGTATTTGAATGAAAACAAGTACTATTTCAACCCAGATCTGTTGTCCACAGGCCACTGACTGCCCTTCTTCTCCTCCCCTCCTCCCCTCCTCCCCTCCTCCCCTCCTCTCCTGCATGTGGAAGGACAGGGGCTAATTTTAATCAGCTCGTGTTTTCAGACATATTTGGACAGGCTGGGTGGCTGGTGGTTGCTCTGTGCTAGCAGCTGTCTGTGGATCAGGTTACTGCAGTTGGAAATGAGGCGTACAAATACATGAAGGTGACTGGCTTACTGAGACAGAGGATATCAGGAGGGAAAACACTGCTTTAGGAGGGAGGGAACAGGGGATATCAGGAGGGAAAACACTGCTTTAGGAGGGAGGGAACAGGGGATATCAGGAGGGAAAACACTGCTTTAGGAGGGAGGGAACAGGGGATATCAGGAGGGAAAACACTGCTTTAGGAGGGAGGGAACAGGGGATATCAGGAGGGAAAACACTGCATTAGGAGGGAGGGAACAGGGGATATCAGGAGGGAAAACACTGCTTTAGGAGGGAGGGAAGTGTGAAAAGGAGATCCTGTGCCAGGGAACAGAAACATGGAAAATAGAAAGTGAAATCCCTGTGTTAGCTATTGCCATCCAACACATGACATGAATAATAATAATATAGTGCTTGGTGGGAAGTCTTGTAACTGCGTTAGTACCGCTATAGGATCAAAAGCCGCCATCCCATATGAACAGAGCCAGGGAAGCAACTCTGAAACATAGTTTACAAAGCCACCAATTACTTCACAATGGAAGATGTTAAGCTACACTAAAGCTACCCGTTTATATATTTAGTCATTTTCAGCAGACGCTCTTATCCAGAGCGACTTACAGGAGCAATTAGGGTTAAGTGCCTTGCTCAAGGGCACATCGACAGATTTTTCACCTTGTCGGCTCGGGGATTAGAACCAGCGACCTTTCTGTTACTGGCACAACGCTCTTAACCACTAAGCTACCTGCCGCCCCATGTGAATATAGTTTACTGAGCTAAAATTACTTTGAAAAAGTAGTTCACTACATCCAAACTACTTCGAGAAAAATTATCATATGTCAATCTAAAATGTCATAGACTACAAATTGCAAGAACATATTACTTTGGGGTCATATGTTAATGGAGTTATATATAGTTTTTCAACACAAAAACGAAGTGAGAATTATAGGCAGGTCTGATGGTGATTGACTACGTCACACATATACAGTACCAGTCAAAAGTTTGGACACACCTACTCATTGAAGGGTTTTACTTTATTTTTACTATTTTCTACATTGTAGAATAATAGTGAAGACATCAAAACTATGAAGTAACACATATGGAATAATGTAGTAACCAGAAAAGTGTTAAACATCGAAACATATTTTATATATTCTTGAAATAGCCACCCCTTTGTCTTGATGAGACCTTTGCACACTCTTGGCATTCTCTCAACCAGCTTCACCTGGAATGCTTTTCCAACAGCCTTGAAGGAGTTCCCACATGTGCTTAGCACTTGTTGGCTGCTTTTTCCTTCACTATGCCGTCCGACTCATCCTAAACCATCTCAATTGGGTTTGGGTCGGGGGTTTGTGGAGGCCAGGTCATCTGATGCAGCACTCCATCACTCTCCTTCTTGGTCAAATAGTCCTTACACAGCCCCGAGGTGTGTTGGGTCATTGTCCTTTTGAAAAATGATAGTCCCACTAAGCCTAAACCAGATGGGATGGCGTATCGCCGCAGAATGCTGTGGTTGCCATGCTGGTTAAGTGTGCCTTGAATTCTAAATAAATCACTGACAGTGTCACCAGCAAAACACCCCCACACCATAACACCTCCTCTTCCATGCTTTACGGAGGGAAATACACATGTGGAGAACATCCGTTCACCCACACAATGTCTCACAAAAACACGGTGGTTGGAACCAAAAATCTCCAATCTGGACTCCAGACCAAAGGACAAATTTCCACTGGTCTAATGTCCATTGCTTGTGTTTCTTGGCCCAAGCAGGTCTCTTCTTCTTATTGGTGTCCTTTAGTAGTGGTTTCTTTGCAGTAATTCGACCATGAAGGCCTGATTCAAACAGTCCCCTCTGAACAGTTGATGTTGAGATGTGTCTGTGACTTGAACTCTGTGAAGCATTTATTTGGGCTGCAATTTCTGAGGCTGGTAACTCTAATGAACTTATCCTCTGCAGCAGAGGTATCTCTGGGTCTTCCATTCCTGTGGCGGTCCTCATGAGAGTTTCATCGTTGCGCTTGATGGTTTTTGCGACTGCACTTGAAGACATGTTCAAAGTTCTTGAAATGTTCCGTACCTTCATGTCTTAAAGTAATGATGGACTGTCGTTTCTCTTTACTTATTTGAGCTCTTCTTGCCATAATATGGACTATCTAGCTATGTGACATCATCTGTTTCAGTAGCTAGAGTTAGCTAACTATCTAGCTAGGTGTCATCATCTGTTTCAGTTGCTATAGTTAGCTAACTATCTAGTATGTGTCATCATCTGTTTCAGTAGCTATAGTTAGCTAACTATCTATCTAGGTAACATCATCTACAGTTGAAGACAGAAGTTTACATACACCTTAGACAAATACATTTCAACTCAGTTTTTCACAATTCCTGACATTTAATCCTAGTAAAAATTCCCTGTCTTAGGTCAGTTAGGATCACTACTTTATTTTAAGAATGTGAAATGTCAGAATAATAGTAGAGAGAATGATTTATTTAAGCTTTAATTTCTTTCATCACATTCCCAGTGGGTCAGAAGTTTACATACACTCAATTAGTATTTGGTAGCATTGCCTTTAAATTGCTTCACTTGGGTCAAACGTTTCAGGTAGCCTTCCACAAGCTTCCCACAATAAGTTGGGTGAATTTTAGCCCATTCCTCCTGACAGAGCTGGTGTAACTGAGTCAGGCTTTCAGGCCTCCTTGCTTGCACACGCTTTTTCAGTTCTGCCCACACATTTTCTATATGATTGAGGTCAGGGCTTTGTGATGGCCACTCCAATACCTTGACTTTGTTGTCCTTAAGTAATTTTGCCACAACTTTGGAAGTATGCTTGGGGTCATTGTCCATTTGGAAGACCCATTTGCGACCAAGCTTTAACTTCCTGACTGATGTCTTGACATGTTGCTTCAATATATCCACATCATTTTCCTTCCTCATGATACCATCTATTTTGTGAAGTGCACCAGTCCCTCCTGCAGCAAAGCACCCTCACAGCATGATGTTGCCACCCCCGTGCTTCACGGTTGGGATGGTGTTCTTCGGCTTGCAAGTAACCCCTTTTTCCTCCAAACATAACGATGGTCATTATGGCCAAACAGTTCTATTTTTGTTTAATCAGACCAGAGTACATTTCTCCAAAAAGTAAGATCATTGTCCCCTTGTGCAGTTGCAAACCGTAGTCTGGCTTTTTTATGGCGGTTTTGGAGCAGTGGATTCTTCCTTGCTGAGCGGCCTTTCAAGTTATGTCGATATAGGACTCGTTTTACTGTGGATATAGATACTTTTGTACCTATTTCCTCCAGCATCTTCACAAGGTCCTTTGCTGTTGTCCTGGGATTGATTTTCACTTTTCGCACCAAAGTACGTTAATTTCTAGGAGACAGAACACGTCTCCTTCCTGAGCGGTATGACGGCTGCGAGGTCCCATAGTGTTCATACTTGCGTACTATTGTTTGTACAGATGAACGTGGTACCTTCAGGCATTTGGAAATTGCTCCCAAGGAGGTCTACAATTGATTTTCTGAGGTCTTGGCTGATTTCTTTTGATTTTCCCATGATGTCAAGCAAAGAGGCACTGAGTTTGAAGGTAGGTCTTGAAATACATCCACATGTACACCTCCAATTGACTCAAATTATCTCAATTAGCCTATCAGAAGCTTCTCAAGCCATGACATCATTTTTTGGAATTTCCAAGCTGTTTAAAGGCCCAGTCAATTTAGTGTATGTAAACTTCTGACCTACTGGAATTGTGATACAGTGAATTATAAATGAAATAATCTGTCTGTAAACAATTGTTGGAAAAAGTACTTGTGTCATGCACAAAGTAGATGTCCTAACCGACTTGCCAAATCTATAGTTTGTTAACAAGAAATTAGTGCAGTGGTTGAAAAACTAGTTTGAATGACTCTAACCTAAGTGTGTGTAAATTTCCAACTTCAACCGTAAATACTCCTAAATTATAAGACTTTATTTGACACCTAGTGTCATAACACATAACATAGAACACATAACACATTAACCATGTCATAATATGTCATAAAAGTTGACATAACTTGTCATAACCTGTCATAATATTGTAATGTTGATGATAAATTATGTCCAGACAGAGGTTTGAGTTTACGAATTCCCGGTTTATTAACCAAACTCAACACAGGCTACTGTTTTGGCCGTAGCCCACGGAAAATAAATCGAGGATAACCGTAAAAAAACAACCGTGACCAGCTCTTGTTAAGACCGGACGTAAGAGGGAGAACAATGGCTAAGCATGGTCTTAAACTAGCGATGCTCCACCCCCCCCTGCCAACCCCCCCCCCCCTCCTCCACCAACCACCAGGATGCCCAGCACCAGAACATTCCAGGCATTCCCGTGGTTGGCAGATAGCAGGTTGACTGGGCATGTCAGACCCCGCGAACACTGGGTACTGGTAAGTACAACAAAACCAACAAACATCATAACTCTCATAACACACAGCTGTCTGTGCGGATCCCTACAATATGTTCATAACAATGTCATGACACATATATTTACACCTTCATTCTATGGCTACTTACGACACATACATAAGAACCATCATACATCAAAACCAACTAAACCTACCACTCAAGGAAAACCATTCCATTACACAATAGCCTACATGTCAACAATATGATTATGTTAGTATGTTTTCATTAAATGTTCTGAAATTGACCGTGTGAAATTATCATTGTAATTGTGCACATTGATGTCGGACGTGTGCCTACCCCGATGCTCTGTTGATGGTGACTGGGATGAATGGAGGAGCAGATTTCAGGAGCAGGCCTCTTTGTGACTGACATACTGTGAGGTCATGTACCTGATAGGCATATCTGGCTTATATGATTATGATAATAAAGTGTATTTTCTTAGTCCAAGTACAGTGACAGAGGATGGTCATGATGCTTCTTGACAGTGTCATAAAGTGTATTTTCTTAGTCCAAGTAAAGTGACAGAGGATGGTCTTAATTTTTCTTGACAGTGTCATATACAGTGAGCTCCAAAAGTATTGGGACAGTGACACATTTGTTGTTGTTTTGGCTCTGTACTCCAGCACTTTGGATTTGAAATAATACAATGACTATGAGGTTAAAGCGCATACTGTCAGCATTCATTTGAGGGTATTTTCATCCATATCGGGTGAACCGTTTTAGATAATTACATCACATTTTGTACATAGTCCCCACATTTTAGGTGAACAGTATTTGGTCCCATATTCCTAGCATGCGATGGAAGCAAATTAAGACAAACCTCTTGTAAAAGGATCTGCAATCATACAGAAAGAGAGAGAGAGAGAGACAGAGAGAGATAGAGAGAGTGAGAGAGAGAGAGAGAGAGAGAGAGAGAGAGAGAGAGAGAGAGAGAGAGAGAGAGAGAGAGAGAGAGAGAGAGAGAGAGAGAGAGAGAGAGAGAGAGAGAGAGAGAGAGAGAGAGAGAGAGAGAGAGGGCGAGAGAGAGAGAGAGAGAGAGAGAGAGAGAGAGAGAGAGAGAGAGAGAGAGAGAGAGAGAGAGAGAGAGAGAGAGAGAGAGAGAGAGAAGACGCAAGACCAGAGCTGCCTCCCAAATTACACCCTATTCCCTGTATTACATTTTAGGTGAACAGTATTTGGTCCCATATTCCTAGCATGCGATGGAAGCAAATTAAGACAAACCTCTTGTAAAAGGATCTGCAATCATACAGAAAGAGAGAGAGAGAGAGACAGAGAGAGATAGAGAGAGTGAGAGAGAGAGAGAGAGAGAGAGAAGAGAGAGAGAGAGAGAGAGAGAGAGAGAGAGAGAGAGAGAGAGAGAGAGAGAGAGAGAGAGAGAGAGAGAGAGAGAGAGAGAGAGAGAGGGCGAGAGAGAGAGAGAGAGAGAGAGAGAGAGAGAGAGAGAGAGAGAGAGAGAGAGAGAGAGAGAGAGAGAGAGAGAGAGAGAGAGAGAGAGAGAGAGAGAGAGAGAGAGAGAGAGGGAAGACGCAAGACCAGAGCTCCCTCCCAAATTACACCCTATTCCCTGTATAGTGCACTCCTTTCAACCAGAGCCCTATGGCCCTGGTCAAAAGTAGTGCACTAAATAGGGAATAAGGTGCCGTTGGGACGCAGACTGACATCGGCCCACGTCTTGGGCCTGTCACTTACGAGCAACTGGTATCATCTTATACATACATCAATATACCAATGTCTCACAGTGTAGTTAGACTCCTCCAGATCAGACATCATCCAGACTTCCTTTCATCAACCCATGAATAAGTACTTCCTCCTCCTCCTCCTGCTACTTCCTTTCAATCCCTTATTTTTTCCATTTCCCTCACTTATCCCGTCTCCCCGTCTCCTTCTCAACAATTGCTTCTGTCTAAAACCTGCATTCTTAAATAAAGTAGACTCCACTCAAGATAACTTTTTACCAGAACTTTGATTTAGACATTTTCCTCCTGCTGTACAATATAGATCACTAACGAGCTGGTGATGGTGTCAGAATGAACTGAACTCATAGACACACACGTCCACACACCACACACAAACACACGTCCACACACACACCACACACATACACACACGCACCACACACACACACACACACACACACACACACACACACACACACACACACACATACACACACAAACCACACAAACTCACACCACACACACACACACACACGTCCACGCACATACACACACCACACACATACACACAATGAACATGACCCAGGCATCTGATAGAGGAATATTGTATATCTGAGGAGCACAGTAGCATAGGAGCACAGGAGCACAGGAGCACGGTAGCATAGGAGCACAGGAGCACAGGAGCACGGTAGCATAGGAGCACAGGAGCACAGGAGCACGGTAGCATTGGAGCACAGGAGCACAGGAGCACGGTAGCATAGGAGCACAGGAGCACAGTATCTTCTTGTTTCCCTTTACATTTGGGCAATAATTCAGGTATTAGCTAGTGCAGGCTTTGTAAACACTGAGGTAAACAGTTGTCCTGCATGTCATCCTAAATGTAACATTCAATCACAGTAATTACATTTTACACACATGCTATTTGACTTGCTTTTGATGAAGGGGTAGCTCTCCCATCCTCTATAGTTTCAGATGTATTTATGAAGCTCTTGGGGAGAAAGAGAATGCTGAATGCTGCAGATAAATACAACACAAAAGCAGGGAGGGCCTAATGATTAGCCACTCTGTTACGCAATTCAATGGTCCATGGCTATTTTTGTATTTTTAGTGGGCTGAATATGTAAATATGGGTTCCTACTGAGCAGAAGAATGCCAATATAAAATAACATATGCTCCTACGGCATGTTACTTGAGTATGTAATCAAACTATAGTGAAGAGGCTTGACTAGAGGCTTGACAAGTAGCAACGGGGGGAAACTATCATTACATCTTGAACTTTGGAGTACGTTTTGACAAGCTTGGCCCACTTCTCTGTAGTGATGTGTTTGTGTGTGTGTGTGTATGTGTGTGTTTGTGTGTGTGTGTATGTGTGTGTGTGTGTGTGTTTGTGTGTGTCTGCTATGTGGTCTGCAAACTGCCACTTAACATTATATATTTGCTAAGGCGTGAATCAAGTGGCAGCGTTGTTGGACGACTGATTTACAGGCAAATCCCCCATGGTGCACTTCACAAATCAATGGTTTAGTTTATATACACTTGTTTTTCACTGTGCCGGGAGACACAGGAGGCAGAATGTTGACGTGACAGGATATAGTGCAGAAAGGGAAGTGTAGACTAAATGTGTGAGTCAAATTGATCAGTGTTAAAATCCAATGTGCTTACTGTATTTGTTGCTGAACACATTTGACATTTTCCCATGTTGTACGAATATCACAACACCTACAGTGCCTTGCAAAAGCTTTCATCCCCCTTGGCGTTTTTTCCTATTTTGTTGCATTACAACCTGTAATTTAAATGGATTTTTATTTGGATTTCATGTAATGGACATACACAAAATAGTCAAAATGTTTCAAATCATTCTAAAAAAATTACTAACGGAAAAGTGGTGCGTGCATATGTATTCACCCCCTTTGCTATGAAGCCCCTAAATAAGATCTGGTGCAACCAATTACCTTCAGAAGTCACATGATTAGTTAAATAAAATCCACCTGTGTGCAATCTAAGTGTCACATGATCTAAGTATATATACACCTGTTCTGAAAGGTCCCAGAGTCTGCACCACCACCAAGCAAGTGGCACCATGAAGACCAAGGAGCTCTCCAAACAGGTCAGAGACAAAGTTGTGGAGAAGTACAGATCAGGGTTGGGTTATAAAAAAATATCCAAAACCCACGGAGCACCATTAAATCCATTATTAAAAAAATGGAAAGAATATGGCACCACAACAAACCTGCCAAGAGAGGGCCGCCCACCAAAACTCACGGACCAGGCAAGGAGGGCATTAATCAGAGAGGCAACAAAGAGACCAAAGATAACCCTGAAGGAGCTGCAAAGCTCCACAGCGGAGATTGGAGTATCTGTCCATAGGACCACTTTAAGCCGTACACTCTACAGAGCTGGGCTTTATGGAAGAGTGGCCAGAAAAAAGCCATTGCTTAAAGAACAAAATAAGCAAACACGTGTGGTGTTCGCCAAAAGGAATGTGGGAGACTCCCCAAACATATGGAAGAAGGTACTCTGATCAGATGAGACTAAAATTGAGCTTTTTGGCCATCAAGGAAAATGCTATGTCTGGCGCAAACCTAACACCTCTTATCACCCCGAGAACACCATCCCCACAGTGAAGCATGGTGGTGGCAGCATCGTGCTGTGGGGATGTTTTTCATCGGCAGGGACTGGGAAACTGGTCAGAATTGAAGGAAGGATGGATGGCGCTAAAAACAGGGAAACTCTTGAGGGAAACCTGTTTCAGTCTTCCAGAGATTTGAAACTGGGACAGATGTTCACCTTCCAGCAGGACAATGACCCTGAGCATACTGCTAAAGCAACACTCCAGTGGTATAAGGGGAAACATTTAAATGTCTTGGAATGGCCTAGTCAAAGCCCAGACCTCAATCCAATTGAGAATCTGTGGTATGACTTAAAGATTGCTGAACACCAGCGAACCCATCCAACTTGAAGGAGCTGGAGCAGTTTTGCCTTGAAGAATGGGCAAAAATCCCAGTGGCTAGATGTGCCAAGCTTATAGAGACATACCCCAAGAGACTTGCAACTGTAATTGCTGCAAAAGGTGGCTCTACAAAGTATTGACTTTGGGGGTGGGGGGGCTGAATAGTTATGCACACTCAAGTTTACAGTTTTTTTGTCTTATTTCTTGTTTGTTTCAAAATATAAAATGTTTTGCATCTTCAAAGTGATAGGAATGTTGTGTAAATCAAATGATACAAACCCCCCCAAAAAAAAATCAATTTTAATTCCAGGTTGTAAGGCAACAAATAGGAAAAATGCCAAGGGGGGTGAATACTTTCGCAAGCCACTGTATGTGTTGTGGATGATATCTGCTACCTTTTTCATACATCACTATGATGAGTAGTGTTCTCCCACGTTACCTGTATTATATTAACACCCTAGAGCCTAAATTACCAGTATTACATTAATCCCTAGAGTCTAATTTACCAGTATTATATTAAAAACTATGTGGGGACTATAAGACTATGTGGATAGTATGAGATGAGGAGTGGTCAATGTGGGGGTCATAGTGTCAACGTGACTATGATACTATCCAGGAAGTACCACTCAAACCTTAAACGTACAAATGGGAAACCTCAGAGATACACTACATGACCAAAAGTATGTGGACACCTGCTTGTCGAACATCTCCTCTGTAGCTCAATTGGTAGAGCATGGCGCTTGTAACGCCAGGGTAGTGGGTTCGATCCCCGGGACCACCCATACGTAAAAATGTATGCACACATGACTGTAAGTCGCTTTGGATAAAAGCGTCTGCTAAATGGCATATTATATTATTATTCCAAAATCATGGGCATTAATATGGAATTGGTTCCCCCTTTGCTGCTATAACAGCCTCCACTCTTCTGGGAAGGCTTTCCACTAGATATTGAAACATTGCTGCGGGGACTTGCTTCCATTCAGCCACAAGAGCATTTGTGAGGTTGGGCACTGATGTTGGGCGATTAGGCCTGGCTCGCAGGCTTTACAATTCATCGCAAAGGTGTTCGATGGGGTTGGAGTCAGGGCTCTGTGCAGGCTAGTCAAGTTCTTCCACACCGATCTTGACAAACCATTTCTGTATGGACCTCGCTTTGTGCACGGGGGCATTGTCATGCTGAAACAGGAATGGGCCTTCCCCAAACTTTTGCCACAAAGTTGGAAGCACAGAATGTCTTGTCTGAAACGTAATTGTATGCTGTAGCGTTAAGATTTCCCTTCACTGGAACTAAGGGGCCTAGCCCGAAAAATGAAAAAGAGCCCCAGACCATTATTCCTCCTCCACCAAACTTTACAGTTGGCACTATGCATTGGGACAGGTAGCATTCTCCTGGCATTCGCCAAACCCAGATTTGTCAATCGGACTGCCAGATGCTGCAGTGTGATTCATCACTCCAGAGAACACATTTCCACTGCTCCAGAGCGCAATGGCGGCCAGCTTTACACCAGTCCAGCCAACGCTTGGCATTGCCTATGGTGATCTTAGGCTTGTGTGCGGCTGCTCGGCCATGGAAACCCATTTCATGATGCTCCCTTACGAACAGTTATTGTGCTCAAGTTGCTTCCAGAGAAGGTTTGGAACACGGTAGTGAATGTTGCTTCAGCACTCGCCAGTCCCGTTCTGTGAGCTTGTGTGGCCTATCACTTTGCGGCTGAGCCGCTGTTGCTCCTAGACGTTTCCACTTCACAATAACTGCACTTACAGATGACTGTGGCAGCTCTAGCAAGGCAGAAATTTGACGAACTGACTTGTTGGAAAGGTGGCATCCTATGACGGTGCCACGTTGAAAGTCACTGAGCTCTTCAGTAAGGCCATTCTACTGCTAATGTTTGTCTATAGAGATTGCATGGCAGTGTGCTCAATTTTATACACCTGTCAGCAACGGCTGTGGCTGAAATAGCCGAATCCACTAATTTGAGGAGGTTATTAATCTGCTAATAGTTCTTACTCCAGCTACCCTCAGTAACATGTTGTTACCAGTTATTAGTCTGCCCATAGTTCTTCCCCCAGCTACCCTCTGTTCTAGGAGAGCTGCAACCTGTCTACCCAGCCTAGCAACCCTCTGTTCTAGGAGAGCTGCAACCTGTCTACCCAGCCTAGCTACCCTCTGTTCTAGGAGAGCTGCAACCTGTCTACCCAGCCTAGCTACCCTCTGTTCTAGGAGAGCTGCAACCTGTCTACCCAGCCTAGCTACCCTCTGTTCTAGGAGAGCTGCAACCTGTCTACCCAGCCTAGCTACCCTCTGTTCTAGGAGAGCTGCAACCTGTCTACCCAGCCTAGCTACCCTCTGTTCTAGGAGAGCTGCAACCTGTCTACCCAGCCTAGCTACCCTCTGTTCTAGGAGAGCTGCAACCTGTCTACCCAGCCTAGCTACCCCATGTTCAACCTGTCTACCCAGCCTAGATACTCTCTGTTCTAGGACAGCTGTAAACCAGCCAAGCTTCTCTGTTCTAGGCCAGCTGAAA
>NC_059203.1:18599679-18619679 GCF_020615455.1 Coregonus clupeaformis | reverse complement strand
AGAGAGAGAGAGAGAGAGAGAGAGAGAGAGAGAGAGAGAGAGAGAGAGAGAGAGAGAGAGAGAGAGAGAGAGAGAGAGAGAGAGAGAGAGAGAGAGGGACCGAGAGACAGAGAGACCAAGAGAGAGAGAGAGAGAGAGAGAGAGAGAGAGAGAGAGAGAGAGAGAGAGAGAGAGAGAGAGAGAGAGAGAGAGAGAGAGAGAGAGAGAGAGAGAGACAGAGAGAGAGAGAGAGAGAGAGAGAGGTAGAGAGAGAGACAGAGAGACAGAGAGACCGAGAGAGAGAGAGAGAGAGAGAGAGAGAGAGAGAGAGAGAGAGAGAGAGAGAGAATCTATGATTATGTCAGACTCTTATACTGCTCTTCGTAAATAGAGGCAGTTTGTTCCTCTACTGGTAAACATAGTTGCATCCGTCTCAACCTGGGTACATCAGTGTCACTCCAGTAGTAATGTACTACTGGAAAACTACGGTGCGAGACTTGGATCAATGCACCCATAAATCAGCACATCTGCTTTTTTGTTTTTTTTAATTGCCGGTATCTTGGAGATAGAATTGGGATCATGAATACTGTGCTAATGTGCTAATGGCGACACCCCCCAAAAAATAGTAACTGAGAGAAATCTACAATACGGCGAACATAGCAAACAAGGCATCTGTGGTAAGTGCACGGAAGCTGCCATCTTTATGCATGTCCGCCATTGAGTCAGAAGCTCGATTATGTTCTGGGGTGAGACGTGCTAGAAAAGATACTAAAGAGACTAGCGAAGTCTCCACCCCTCTAAACGGAGACTCACAGATTGTTTTGGGCAAGTCTATTGGCCAAATGTCCCCTCTTTTTCCGAAATTCAAAAAGATGCAAGCCCCTGCGAAATTGTGATTTGTCCAAATGAATAGAGTTCCTAGTTAGTCGGTGCATCCCACAGTCTGTTGAAAGACCCTACTACCATTTCTGTTACGTGCGTCTGTCCATGATAGATTACTCCAGTAGTTGTTACTGTGTGTAAAACAGTTAGAAGTAAACCTACTACACCAGTATACTACAATACTACACCAGTATACTACAATACTACACCAGTATACTACAATACTACACCAGTATACTACAATATTACACCAGTATACTACAATACTACATAAGGAATACTACACATCCAATGATTTTTCCACTTTTGATACAACAAGTTGACATTTTCAGTTGCACAAATGACGAGATGAAGTTGGACCCACACACACAACCTTTAATTAACTTGTTTCGATCAGAGACTGGATCTTCGTTTGTCGCAGAAATGTGGGATCAAATGTTGATTCAACCGGCTACTAGGCTATTTGCTGACATGGGTAGAGGGAGAGAGCAGGGTTGGGGGGTCAATTCCATTACATTCAGGAGGTAAACAGGGATTTTCAATTTGAATGTGAAATTCAGTTTGAGGATGTGAGAGATCAGAGGTCAATTCCATTTCAATTAAGTCATTGCTTTTCAATTCAGAACATTTGCATTTCAGTTTACTTCCTGAATTAACTGAATTGAAATGGAATTGACCCCGACACTGGGACAGAGAGGTCTAGAAAAATCTGTCTCATTCTCTCTGCCTGACAGCTGGTGAACAGAGGTTAAGGTGTGAAAGACAAGCCTAGTCCAAATACACATAATCTAAACTAGCCTGGTCCAAATACACATGATTGGAACTGACAATAGAGTGTGAGGAGGGGCAGGGTAAAAGCTACTGCCTGAAAGTGTGTATGTGTGTGTGTGTGTGTGTGTGGTTGTGTGTCTGTGCCTTTACGAAAAAAGATTGCAATCAGAGTGCAGTATAACTGCAGTATGCCGCAAATACTGCATCCAAAAATAACACTGTTGTTTTTACTGCAGTAATTTTGCAGTGTAAACTGCAGTTAGAGTGCAGTATACTGTAACTGCAGTTATTCTGCAAGTACTGCGTCCAACATACCACAGTCGACTGCAGTTACTAAACTGCAATCTTTTATTGCAAGTATCTGTGTGTCTCTCTGTGTGTGTGTGTGTGTGTGTGTGTGTGTGTGTGTGTGTGTGTGTGTGTGTGTGTGTGTGTGTGTGTGTGTGTGTGTGTGTGTGTGTGTGTGTGTGTGTGTGTGTGTGTGTGTGTGTGTGTGTGTGTGTGCGTAAATGCCTGAAAGTGCTACTCCCACAGTGCTGTGTATGTTCAGGGGAGAAGCCCTCGTAAAGAGCCATCAGACCTGGGAAGGGTTTATGGTACCTAGCTATTAGCGACAGTGTTTACGGTACCTAGCTATTAGCTACAGTGTTTATGGTACCTAGCTATTAGCTACAGTGTTTATGGTACCTAGCTAGTAGCTACAGTATTTATGGTACAGCTATTAGCTACAGTGTTTATGGTACCTAGCTATTAGCTACAGTGTTTATGGTACCTAGCTAGTAGCTACAGTGTTTATGGTACAGCTATTACCTAGCTAGTAGCTACAGTGTTTATGGTACAGCTATTAGCTACAGTGTTTACGGTACCTAGCTATTAGCTACAGTGTTTATGGTACCGCTAGTAGCTACAGTGTTTATGGTAACTAGCTATTAGCTGCAGTGTTTATGGTACCTAGCTATTAGCTACAGTGTTTATGGTACAGCTATTAGCTGCAGTGTTTATGGTACCTAGCTGGTAGCTACAGTGTTTATGGTACAGCTATTAGCTACAGTGTTTATGGTACAGCTATTAGCTACAGTGTTTATGGTACCTAGCTATTAGCTACAGTGTTTATGGTACCTAGCTAGTAGCTACAGTGTTTATGGTACAGCTATTAGCTACAGTGTTTGTGGTACCTAGCTAGTAGCTACAGTGTTTATGGTACAGCTATTAGCTACAGTGTTTATGGTACAGCTAGTAGCTACAGTGTTTATGGTACAGCTATTAGCTACAGTGTTTATGGTACCTAGCTATTAGCTACAGTGTTTATGGTACCGCTAGTAGCTACAGTGTTTATGGTAACTAGCTATTAGCTACAGTGTTTATGGTACCTAGCTATTAGCTACAGTGTTTATGGTACAGCTATTAGCTGCAGTGTTTATGGTACCTAGCTGGTAGCTACAGTGTTTATGGTACAGCTATTAGCTACAGTGTTTATGGTACAGCTATTAGCTACAGTGTTTATGGTACAGCTATTAGCTACAGTGTTTATGGTACCTAGCTAGTAGCTACAGTGTTTATGGTACCTAGCTAGTAGCTACAGTGTTTATGGTACCTAGCTATTAGCTACAGTGTTTATGATACCTAGCTATTAGCTACAGTGTTTATGGTACAGCTATTAGCTACAGTGTTTATGGTACCTAGCTAGTAGCTACAGTGTTTATGGTACCTAGCTATTAGCTACAGTGTTTATGGTACCTAGCTAGTAGCTACAGTGTTTATGGTTGTCACGATCGTCGGTAAGAGAGGAGGACCAAGGCGCAGCGGTGCAGGCAAACATACTCTTTATTTAGCGATAAACGACAAAATAAACAAAACGATAACGTGACAGTTCACGGTCTAACACAAACCAACTCGAAACAAGATCCCACAACAAATGTTTGAAAACAGCATCTATAAGTATGGCTCCCAATCAGAGACAACCAGCCACAGCTGACACTCGTTGCCTCTGATTGGGAACCACTCTGGCCAACACAGAAATACCATACCTAGACTCCCGACATAGAAAAACAACACATAGATCTACACACCCTGGCTCAACATAACAGTGTCCCCAGAGCCAGGGCGTGACAGTACCCCCCCCTAAAGGCGCGGACTCCGACCGCGTCAACCAAATACCACAGGGGAGGGACCGGGTGGGCACTCCGCCTAGGCGGCGGATCCGGCTCGGGCCTGATCCCCGCTCCCCCTCCCAACCCCCCAAAGTACCCCTGATCCGGTCTGACCCCGCTGGCCGGAGCTGGACTGCACACTGGTGGAGCGGATTGCTCTAGCTCCGGCGTGAAGCATCTGACCGGTGCCGGACCAGGCACCGGTGGAACAGGCACGGGACGTGCCGGACTGACGACGCACACCACTGGCTTGGTGTGGGGAACAGGCACGGGCCGTGCCGGACTGACGACGCACACCACTGGCTTGGTGTGGGGAGCAGGAGCGGGCCGGACCGGGCTGGCGACGCGCCCCATTGGCTTGGTGCGGGGAGCAGGAAAGGACCGGACCGGGCTGGCGACGCGCACCATAGACCTGGTGCGGAGAGCAGGAACAGGACGGGCCGGGCTGGCGACGCGCCCCATTGGCTTGGTGCGGGGAGCAGGAAAGGGCCGGACCGGGCTGGCGACGCGCACCATTGACCTGGTGCGGAGAGCAGGAACAGGACGGGCCGGGCTAGCGACGCGCACCATTGGCCTGGTGCGGGGAGCAGGAACAGGACGGGCCGGGCTGGCGACGCGCACCATTGGCCTGATGCGAGGAACAGGAACAGGCCGGACCGTACTGGGGACACACACCACTGGCCCTATGCAGGGATCAGGAACGGGCCGGACCGGACTGGTAACACACCCCAGTACCTCTCGCCGTGCCTCCACACTTTCCTTCCCCTTTAATACCAGTGGCCCCCGTAACCTGGCGGCCTCCTCTGCCAACCCGCTGGACCGCCTCTATCGCGGCCTCCTGCTGCCCCCGACGTCCACGTCGTGAGCCCCCCTAAAAAATTTCTGGGGGTCTCTCCTCCCCGTGGGCCAGGCCTCTATTGTTCTCGCCCAACTCTCGCTCTTCTGCTTCCAACTCCAGCCATTCTGCTCTTCATTTGGTTTGACCCAGTCGAGACTCTTCCTCCACTCTTCCCAAGTCCACCCTCTCTGCTCTTCATTAGGCTTGACCCAGTCGAGGTTGCCACGGAGATCTGCTAGCGACTCCCCTGGCGATGGCTCCTGGACACGCTGCTTGGTCCAGTTTTGGTGGGATCTTCTGTCACGATCGTCGGTAAGAGAGGAGGACCAAGGCGCAGCAGTGCAGGCAAACATTCTCTTTATTTAGCGATAAACGACAAAATAAACAAAACGATAACGTGACAGTTCACGGTCTAACACAAACCAACTCGAAACAAGATCCCACAACTAATGTGGGAAAACAGCATCTATAAGTATGGCTCCCAATCAGAGACAACCAGCCACAGCTGACACTCGTTGCCTCTGATTGGGAACCACTCTGGCCAACACAGAAATACCATACCTAGACTCCCGACATAGAAAAACAACACATAGATCTACACACCCTGGCTCAACATAACAGTGTCCCCAGAGCCAGGGCATGACAATGGTACAGCCATTAGCTCCAGTGTTTATGGTACAGCTATTAGTTCCAGTGTTTATGGTACCTAGCTATTAGCTATAGTGTTTATGGTAACTCGCTAGTAGCTACGGTGTTTATGGTACCTAGCTAGTAGCTATAGTGTTTATGGTACCTAGCTAGTAGCTACAGTGTTTATGGTAACTAGCTAGTAGCTACAGTGTTTATGGTACCTAGCTAGTAGCTACGGTGTTTATGGTACCTAGCTAGTAGCTATAGTGTTTATGGTACCTAGCTAGTAGCTACAGTGTTTATGGTACCTAGCTATTAGCTACAGTGTTTATGGTAACTAGCTAGTAGCTATGGTGTTTATTGTACCTAGCTAGTAGCTACAGTGTTTATGGTACCTAGCTAGTAGCTATAGTGTTTATGGTAACTAGCTATTAGCTACAGTGTTTATGGTACCTAGCTAGTAGCTACAGTGTTTATGGTACCTAGCTAGTAGCTACAGTGTTTATGGTACAGCTAGTAGCTACAGTGTTTATGGTAACTAGCTATTAGCTACAGTGTTTATGGTACCTAGCTATTAGCTACAGTGTTTATGGTACCTAGCTATTAGCTACAGTGTTTATGGTACCTAGCTATTAGCTACAGTGTTTGACAAACAGATGTTAATCTACACAGTAGTGTGATCTGGAGAGCAGGAGGATAAACACAGAGGAAAGACAATGCCAGGGTATGTCTCTAATCATGCTGGATGGCTAGTTTGGCTGTAGAAGTTAAACACAACGGTTCTTCTGAAAACATTTTAAATAATAATGTCCGCAACCCGTCAGGTCAACTCTGTCTCAAATAGTATACCTCATTTTCACCTCAAACAATATCCTTTTCCTCATACCATACTCTATTACTGACATGAGCCTTATGAATACAGACTTGCTCCTTTCAATATTGCTATTGCACAGTCATAGATTATTTGACGTGAACACTTGCGTCACATTCAACTAATATTAGAGCGCATTATCCCTGGCCAGCTGATATTTCACCACGGTCAGTTTGACACGCATGGCATGTCTTCCGACTGTTTATTCTCTCTAAGACATTTGCGGGAGAATGTGTGTCCGAAATGGCACCCGATTCCCTCTATAGTGCACCACTTTCGACCAGAGCCCTGTGCGTGCCCTGATCAAAAGTAGTTCCCTATATAGGGCATAGGGTTCCATTTCAGATGGACCCAAAGACTTAACAGACAAGAGAGGCCAGGCACACTTCACAGTCACACCACGTGTCACTTCTCTCCTCGTCACCAAAGTGCTACCAAAGGGAGAGCAGTAAGGTTCTCTCTGCTCCAGGCTTCTAGTTTGTGTGTGCGTGCGCGTGCATATGTGCCTGTCTGTCTGTCTGTGTGTGTGTGTGTGTGTGTGTGTGTGTGTGTGTGTGTGTGTGTGTGTGTGTGTGTTTCTCTCTCTGTTCCAGCCTGCTCCAGGCTGCTGTAGAGTGCATGTAGGATGTGTTAAGTGAACTGGGGGGTTTTGTCTGGTCCAACTCTCCCTGTCCGTTACTAATAGATGAGGGAAAAGGCCTGGTGGTAAACCTTCAGTGTCCAAAACCACATTTAATAGACAGGTAGACAGACATCAGGGAGAGTGGAATAGGCTCTTCCCTCCGCCTCTGCTTTATAAATCAGGGTGTATCACACAACACACACAACACACACACACTATTTCCTCCGTCTGCAGGTCGTTGAGTATCACAGACAAACGTTGTAAGCTTTACTCACCTTGTATCTTGTCAAGCTGCAGAGAAGATTAAATGGAGAAAGACAGACAAAGCACATGCTGTGTGTAGACTAGAGGTACTCTGTCACTTTTGGTAATCAGGAAGTATGGGAATTTATGGAATGCATGTAATGAAAGGATCCTCATAAATATTCCATCTCATCAAATGGTAGTGTAGGTAGAAGCCACACGGTCAGTCATACTAACTCTTGGTTTGATTCATTCTCAATTCAAAACTGTTGAGAGTTTGACGTGACTAGATAAGGTTTCAAGAACCATAAATCCAAAACCATCTCCTGCAGGTACTGGAGTGCTACCAGTGTTACGTATACATTATATGCTAAACAAAAGAGAGTGACAAGAACAGGAATCTATATCTAACCATAGTCCTCTCTCAAGATTATATTTTTATTGCCTTCATTGAGGACACGTTCTCTTTTACAATAACAACCTAAAAGGTCTCTCAGCTCAGAGACAGGTTTACTGACCAGTCAGTCAGGTGATTAGATTAATTATCCTCTTGATTCATTAATTAACCTCAGTATTATAACTCGGTAATGAACTGACAGAGAGGTCCTTTAGGCTGGGCTAGGATATTCCTCTCTACATTTTAGCATTTTAGTCATTTAGCAGACGCTCTTATCCAGAGCGACTTACCGTTAGTGCATCGTAAGATAGCTAGGTGGGACAACCACATATAATATTACTAGCTAGGTACCATAAACACTGTAGCTACTAGCTAGGTACCATAAACACTGTAGCTACTAGCTAGGTACCATAAACACTGTAGCTACTAGCTAGGTACCATAAACACTGTAGCTACTAGCTGTACCATAAACACTGTAGCTACTATCTAGGTACCATAAACACTGTAGCTACTAGCTGTACCATAAACACTGTAGCTAATAGCTAGGTACCATGAACACTGTATCTACTAGCTAGGTACCATAAACACTGTAGCTACTAGATAGGTACCATAAACACTGTAGCTACTAGCTAGGTACCATAAACCACTGTAGCTACTAGCTGTACCATAAACACTGTAGCTACTAGCTAGTTACCATAAACACTGTAGCTAATAGCTGTACCATAAACACTGTAGCTACTAGCTAGGTACCATAAACACTGTAGCTACTAGCTAGCTACCATAAACACTGTAGCTAATAGCTAGGTACCATAAACACTGTAGCTAATAGCTAGGTACCATAAACACTGTAGCTACTAGCTAGTTACCATAAACGCTGTAGCTAGTAGCTGTACCATAAACACTGTAGCTACTAGCTAGGTACCATAAACACTGTAGCTACTAGCTGTACCACAAACACTGTAGCTACTAGCTAGGTACCATAAACACTATAGCTACTAGCAAGGTACCATAAACACTGTAGCTAATAGCTGTACCATAAACACTGTAGCTACTAGCTAGTTACCATAAACACTGTAGCTACTAGCTAGGTACCATTAACACTGTAGCTAATAGCTAGGTACCATAAACACTGTAGCTAATAGCTAGGTACCATAAACACTGTAGCTAATAGCTAGGTACCATAAACAATGTAGCTACTAGCTAGGTACCATAAACACTGTAGCTAATAGCTAGGTACCATAAACACTGTAGCTAATAGCTAGGTACCATAAACACTGTAGCTAATAGCTAGGTACCATAAACACTGTAGCTAATAGCTAGGTACCATAAACACTGTAGCTAATAGCTAGGTACCATAAACACTGTAGCTAATAGCTAGGTACCATAAACACTGTAGCTAATAGCTAGGTACCATAAACACTGTAGCTAATAGCTAGGTACCTTAAACACTGTAGCTACTAGCTAGGTACCATAAACACTGTAGCTACTAGTTAGGTACCATAAACACTGTAGCTAATAGCTAGGTACCATAAACACTGTAGCCAATAGCTAGGTACCATAAACACTGTAGCTAATAGCTAGGTACCATGAACACTGTATCTACTAGCTAGGTACCATAAACACTGTAGCTACTAGCTAGTTACCATAAACACTGTAGCTACTAGCTAGATACCATAAACACTGTAGCTACTAGCTAGGTACCATAAACCACTGTAGCTACTAGCTGTACCATAAACACTGTAGCTACTAGCTAGTTACTATAAACACTGTAGCTAATAGCTGTACCATAAACACTGTAGCTACTAGCTAGGTACCATAAACACTGTAGCTACTAGCTAGCTACCATAAACACTGTAGCTAATAGCTAGGTACCATAAACACTGTAGCTAATAGCTAGGTACCATAAACACTGTAGCTACTAGCTAGTTACCATAAACACTGTAGCTACTAGCTGTACCATAAACACTGTAGCTACTAGCTAGGTACCATAAACACTGTAGCTACTAGCTGTACCACAAACACTGTAGCTACTAGCTAGGTACCATAAACACTGTAGCTACTAGCTAGGTACCATAAACACTGTAGCTACTAGCTAGGTACCATAAACACTGTAGCTAATAGCTAGGTACCATAAACACTGTAGCTACTAGCTAGGTACCATAAACACTGTAGCTACTAGCTGTACCACAAACACTGTAGCTACTAGCTAGGTACCATAAACACTGTAGCTACTAGCTAGGTACCATAAACACTGTAGCTAATAGCTGTACCATAAACACTGTAGCTACTAGCTAGTTACCATAAACACTGTAGCTACTAGCTAGGTACCATTAACATTGTAGCTAATAGCTAGGTACCATAAACACTGTAGCTAATAGCTAGGTACCATAAACACTGTAGCTAATAGCTAGGTACCATAAACACTGTAGCTAGTAACTAGGTACCATAAACACTGTAGCTAATAGCTAGGTACCATAAACACTGTAGCTAATAGCTAGGTACCATAAACACTGTAGCTAATAGCTTGGTACCATAAACACTGTAGCTAATAGCTAGGTACCATAAACACTGTAGCTAATAGCTGTACCATAAACACTGTAGCTACTAGCTAGGTACCATAAACACTATAGCTACTAGTTAGGTACCATAAACACTGTAGCTAATAGCTAGGTACCATAAACACTGTAGCCAATAGCTAGGTACCATAAACACTGTAGCTAATAGCTGTACCATAAACACAATAGCTAATAGCTGTTCCATAAACACTGTAGCTACTAGCTAGGTACCATAAACACTGTAGCTAATAGCTAGGTACCATAAACACTGTAGCTACTAACTAGGTACCATAAACACTGTAGCTAATAGCTAGGTACCATAAACACTGTAGCTAATAGCTAGGTACCATAAACACTGTAGCTAATAGCTAGGTACCATAAACACTGTAGCTAATAGCTAGGTACCATAAACACTGTAGCTAATAGCTGTACCATAAACACTGTAGCTACTAGCTAGGTACCATAAACACTATAGCTACTAGTTAGGTACCATAAACACTGTAGCTAATAGCTAGGTACCATAAACACTGTAGCCAATAGCTAGGTACCATAAACACTGTAGCTAATAGCTGTACCATAAACACAATAGCTAATAGCTGTTCCATAAGCACTGTAGCTACTAGCTAGGTACCATAACACTGTAGCTAATAGCTAGGTACCATAAACACTGTAGCTAATAGCTAGGTACCATAAACACTATAGCTACTAGCTAGGTACCATAAACACTGTAGCTAATAGCTAGTTACCATAAACACTGTAGCTAATAGTGTGACGATCCCGGCGGTCTGAGTCGGGTCCTGTCTGGTGACTAGTGTTCCTGCTCGTAATCTCCAGTTTCCCGAGGGTTCGGGAACGCTCCGGGGAGCGCTCTGGTTTTCCGCACCTGCATCCCATCAGCAATCTGCACACCTGGTCCTGATCATCACCCTTCTTAGGCTCTGGCCCAACATCCAGTTCCTGCCGGATCGTTAGCCATGAACAGTATGTTTGTTAGCGTATCAGTCTCTGAGCCAGTAGTGTTAGTTTTGTTGTTTTGCACCTTTTTGACTTGCTGTGTACTGACCTCCGTTTTGTTCTGTCTGCAGTCTCTCACCCGGAACCTTCACCCAACCTCTGCCTGATGGTCGGCGGCTGCCGAGCCAGTACCGGACCAACCACTGCACCCTCAACAACCCATCCACGCCACCAACGCACCGATTCTCTCTCAACCGGACACGGCCCGTCAGTTCGTCGTTGAAGTGGACGCGTCTGATGTGGGAGTTGGCGCCATCCTGTCGCAGCGATGCTCCACGGACAGTAAACTCCATCCCTGCGCCTACTACTCTCGTCGCCTTTCGCCTGCGGAGAGGAATTACGATGTGGGTAACCGGGAGCTTCTCGCGGTGAAACTTGCCTTGGAGGAGTGGCGCCACTGGTTGGAGGGGCGGAGCAACCGTTTATTGTCTGGACTGACCACAAGAATCTTGCTTACGTGCAATCGCTAAACGTCTCAACTCCCCGTCAGGCCAGGTGGGCGTTGTTTTTCGGGGCGATTCAAGTTTGCCCTGACGTTCCGACCTGGATCTAAGAACGGCAAGGCGGGACGCCTTGTCCCGGATGTTCTCCAAGACGGAGGAGAGTGGGTCCAAGATCGAGACAATCCTCCCCCGGGAACTGCGTCGTGGAGCAGTTATGTGGAGGATTGAGGAGGAGGTGCTGGCGGCCCTTCGGACTCAGCCCGGTCCCGGTAACGGTCCACCCGGATCGGTTGTTTGTGCCTGAGTCGGTTCGTCCTGCTGTCCTCAAATGGTCCCACGCCAGCAAGATGGCTTGTCACCCTGGCGTGGCTCGGACAATGGCGTTTCTTCGCAGACGCTTTTTGGTGGCCTGCCATGGCCGAGGATACTCGGGGTTTTGTTGCTGCCTGTCCAGTGTGTGCGCAGAATAAGAGTACCAATCGGCCCAGCTCTGGACTACTTCACCCCCCTTCCTATTCCCCGCGACCATGGTCGCATCTGGCCCCTGGACTTCGTCACAGGGTTGCCCGCTTCTGAGGGGAACACTGTCGTTCTGACTATCGTGGACAGATTCAGCAAGTTCGCCCACTTTGTGCCAATTGCCAAGCTTCCCTCTGCCTCGGAGACGTCCGAGATCCTGGTTAGGGAGGTTTTCAGGGTCCACGGTTTGCCCAGTGATATCGTTTCCGACCGTGGCCCTCAGTTTACCTCTGCTGTCTGGAAGTCCTTCTGTTTGGCCATTGGAGCTACTGTCAGTCTCACATCTGGTTTTCACCCCCAATCCAATGGTCAGGCGGAGAGAGCCAACCAGAAGATGGAATCAACGCTACGCTGTCTGGTCTCTTCCAACCCCACCTCCTGGGTCTCTCAGTTGCCTTGGGTTGAGTATGCCCACAATACTCTTCCTACATCTGCCACTGGGATGTCTCCCTTCCAGTGCCTGTATGGCTACCAACCTCCCCTGTTTCCTTCTCAGGAGAAGGAGCTCTCAGTGCCTTCTGTTCAGGCCCATATTCGGCGTTGCCACCGGACCTGGCATCGGGCCAGAAAGGCACTCCTTAGAGTTTCGGACCGGTATCAGCTCCAGGCGAATCGTCGCCGGATTCCCGCTCCCACCTATACCATCGGAGATAGGGTTTGGTTGGCCACACGGGATCTTCCGTTACGGACTGAGTCTAGGAAGTTGTTACCGAAGTTCATTGGTCCGTTTGTGGTGGAGAAGGTGATCAATCCAGTGGCGGTTCGACTCAAACTACCGAGGACGCTCAGAGTCCATCCCACCTTTCATGTCTCCTGCCTCAAGCCTGTCTTCCTCAGTCCTCTGTTGCCTCCTCCGCCTCCTCCTCCTCCTCCTCGGATGATCGGAGGTGGTCCTGCCTACACGGTGCGTCGCATCATGGATTCCAGACGGCGGGGCCGGGGTTTCCAGTATCTCGTGGACTGGGAGGGGTATGGCCCTGAAGAGAGGAGTTGGATTCCGCGGCGACAGGTCCTAGATGCAGACCTCATCAGTGACTTCTACCGCCTCCATCCTGGCGCTCCGGGAGTCCGCCCGGTGGCGTTCGGGCCGGAGGGGGGGTACTGTGACGATCCCGGCGGTCTGAGTCGGGTCCTGTCTGGTGACTAGTGTTCCTGCTCGTAATCTCCAGTTTCCCGAGGGTTCGGGAACGCTCCGGGGAGCGCTCTGGTTTTCCGCACCTGCATCCCATCAGCAATCTGCACACCTGGTCCTGATCATCACCCTTCTTAGGCTCTGGCCCAACATCCAGTTCCTGCCGGATCGTTAGCCATGAACAGTATGTTTGTTAGCGTATCAGTCTCTGAGCCAGTAGTGTTAGTTTTGTTGTTTTGCACCTTTTTGACTTGCTGTGTACTGACCTCCGTTTTGTTCTGTCTGCAGTCTCTCACCCGGAACCTTCACCCAACCTCTGCCTGATGGTCGGCGGCTGCCGAGCCAGTACCGGACCAACCACTGCACCCTCAACAACCCATCCACGCCACCCGCTCTGTTCCCTGGATTATTCAGCCTCACTCGGAATCTAGTAATAAACACTCACCTTTGTATCTACGTACCTTGTCCTGGTCTGCTTCTGGGTTCTGGCTTAGTTAACCGTGACAAATAGCTAGTTACCATAAACACTGTAGCTAATAGCTAGGTACCATAAACACTGTAGCTAATAGCTAGTTACCATAAACACTGCAGCTAATAGCTAGTTACCATAAACACTGTAGCTAATAGCTAGGTACCATAAACACTGTAGCTAATAGCTAGGTACCATAAACACTGTAGCTAATAGCTAGTTACCATAAACACTGTAGCTAATAGCTAGTTACCATAAACACTGTAGCTAATAGCCAGGTACCATAAACACTGTAGCTAATAGCTAGTTACCATAAACACGGTAGCTACTAGCTAGGTACCATAAACACTGTAGCTAATAGCTAGGTACCATAAACACTGTAGCCAATAGCTAAGTACCATAAACACTGTAGCTAATAGCTGTACCATAAACACAATAGCTAATAGCTGTTCCATAAGCACTGTAGCTACTAGCTAGGTACCATAACACTGTAGCTAATAGCTAGGTACCATAAACACTGTAGCTAATAGCTAGGTACCATAAACACTATAGCTACTAGCTAGGTACCATAAACACTGTAGCTAATAGCTAGTTACCATAAACACTGTAGCTAATAGCTAGTTACCATAAACACTGTAGCTAATAGCTAGATACCATAAACACTGTAGCTAATAGCTAGTTACCATAAACACTGCAGCTAATAGCTAGTTACCATAAACACTGTAGCTAATAGCTAGGTACCATAAACACTGTAGCTAATAGCTAGGTACCATAAACACTGTAGCTAATAGCTAGTTACCATAAACACTGTAGCTAATAGCTAGTTACCATAAACACTGTAGCTAATAGCCAGGTACCATCAACACTGTAGCTAATAGCTAGTTACCATAAACACTGTAGCTACTAGCTAGGTACCATAAACACTGTAGCAAATAGATAGGTACCATAAACACTGTAGCTACTAGCTAGTTACCATAAACGCTGTAGCTACTAGCTGTACCATAAACACTGTAGCTAATAGCTAGGTACTATAAACACTGTAGCTACTAGCTAGGTACCATAAACACTGTAGCTAATAGCTAGGTACCTTAAACACTGTAGCTAATAGCTGTACCATAATCACTGTAGCTAATAGCTGTACCATTAACACTGTAGCTAATAGCTAGGTACCAAAAACACTGTAGCTACTAGCTAGGTACCATAAACACTGTAGCTAATAGCTGTACCATAAACACTGTAGCTAATAGCTGTACCATAAACACTGTAGCTAATAGCTGTACCATAATCACTGTAGCTAATAGCTGTACCATTAACACTAGCTAATAGCTAGGTACCATAAACACTGTAGCTAATAGCTGTACCATAAACACTGTAGCTAATAGCTAGGTACCATAAACACTGTAGCTAATAGCTGTACCATAAACACTGGAGCTACTAGCTAGGTAGATTTAGCAGACTCTCTTTTCCAGAGCGACTTACAGTTAGTTCATTAATCTTAACCATAAAATACAGTTGAAGTCGGACGTTTACATACACTTAGGTTGGAGTCATTAAAACTCGTTTTTCAAACACTCCACAATTTTCTTGTTATCAAACGATAGTTTTGACATGTCGGTTAGGACATCTATTTTGTGCATGACACAAGTAATTTTTCCAACAATTGTTTACAGACAGATTATTTCACTTATAATTCACTCTATCACAATTCCAGTGGGTCAGAAGTTTACATACACTAAGTTGACTGTGCCTTTAAACAGCTTGGAAAATTCCAGAAAATTATGTTATGGCTTTAGAAGCTTCTCAGTTACACCAGCTCTGTCAGGAGGAATGGGACAAAATTCACCCAACTTATTGTGGGAAGCTTGTGGAAGGCTACCCGAAACGTTTGACCCAAGTTAAGCAATTTAAAGGCAATGCTACCAAATACTAATTGAGTGTATGTAAACTTCTGATTACTGGGAATGTGATGAAAGAAATAAAAGCTGAAATAAATCATTCTCTCTACTATTATTCTGACATTTCACATTCTTAAAATAAAGTGGTGATACTAACTGACCTAAGACAGGGAATTTTTACTAGGATTAAATGTCAGGAATTGTGAAAAACTGAGTTTAAATGTATTTGGCAAAGGTGTATGTAAACTTCCGACTTCAACTGTATATACAAGTGTGTAGTTGCTAAGTGATAATGTTTTGGAGTGTTACCTATTGTTAATTTTGTGGATTTGTCTGCTTGGTGCAGTCAGGGCTAGTTATAGTTAGGGTTAAGAGAGGTTTTAAATAGGCGCTATTGGGATGTAAACGACTATCAGAAAACAAAACAAAACATTAGTTGTCATTCATTTACATCTTAGTCATGTAGCAGACGCTCTTATCCAGAGCCACTTACATTTAGTGAGTGCATACATTTTATCACACTTCACACACTATGTAGTAGCATGTTCTAAAGTAGCCATCAACATTATTCTAGAAAACATACTGTTTAGATATAGTTTGAGTTCATTTTGTAAAACAGGGTTAGGGTTTCAGAGGCCCTATTTTATTTTATTTTAGTTATTTTTATTTTTGGCACATCCGACAGGGCCTCTATGTTACCTACGACTCATAGTTTGAAATTGTCAAAAATCCAATAATAAATGAGAACGTTGTAAGGAATCAATAAAGTAATAAATGGGATATATAATCAACAGTAGAGTATGCGAGTCAAAAGAGTTAGTGCAAAGAGAGAGCGTCCCGGTAGCAATTGGTTAGCTATTTAACTAACTACTTATTAGTCTTATGGCTTGGGGGTAGAAGCTGTTCAGAGTCCTGTTGATTCCAGACTTGGTGTATCAGCACCACTTGCCGTGGAGTCATTGACACTTTTTAGGGCCTTCCTCTGACACCGCCTGGTGTAGAGGTCCTGGATGGCAGGAAGCTTGGCCCCAGTGTTGTACTGGGCCGTACGCACTACCCTCTGTAGTGCCTTGTGGTCGGAGGCTGAGCAGTTGCCATACCAGGCGGTGATGCAACCAGTCAGAATGCTCTCGATGGTGCAGCTGTAGAACTTTTTGAGGGTCTGAGGACCCATGCCAAATCTTTTCAGTCTCCTGAGGCAGAATAGGCTTTGTCGTGCCCTCTTCAAGACTGTCTGGGTGTGTTTGGACCATGATAGTTAGTTGGTGATGGGACACCAAGGAACTTGAAGTTCTCAACCTGTTCCACTACAGTCCCGTCGATGAGAATGGGGGCGTGCTCGGTACTCTTCTTTTTCCTGTAGTCCACAATCATCTCTGTCTTGGTCACGTTGAGGGAGAGGTTGTTGTCCTGGCACCACACGGCCAGGTCTCTGACCTCCTCCCTATAGGCTGTCTCATCGTTCTCGGTGATCAGGCATACCACTGTTGTGTCGTCGGCAAACTTAATGATGGTGTTGGAGTCGTGCCTGGCCATGCAGTCATGGGTGAACAGGGAGTACAGGAGGGGACTGAGCACGCACCCCTGAGGGGCCCCCGTGTTGAGGATCAGCGTGGCAGATGTGTTGTTACCTACCCTTACCACCTGGGGGCGGCCCGTCAGGAAGTCCAGGATCCAGTTGCCGAGGGAGGTGTTTAGTCCCAGGATCCTTAGCTTAGTGATGAGCTTTGAGGGCACTATGGTGTTGAACGCTGAGATGTAGTCAATGAATAGTATTCTCACGTTGGTGTTCCTCTTGTCCAGGTGGGAAAGGTCAGTGTGGAGTGCAATAGAGATTGCATCATCTGTGGATCTGTTGGGGTGGTATGCAAATTGGAGTGGGTTTAGGGTATCTGGGATAATGGTGTTGATGTGAGCCATGACCAGCCTTTCAAAGCACTTCATGGCTACAGACGTCAGTGCTACGGGTCGGTAGTCATTTAGGCAGGTTATCTTAGTGGCCTTGGGCATAGGGACTATGGTGGTCTGTTGGTATTACAGACTCAGTCAGGGACATGTTGAAAATGTCAGTGAAGACACTTTCCAGTTGGTCAG
Organism: Coregonus clupeaformis; assembly: GCF_020615455.1. NCBI lineage: Eukaryota > Metazoa > Chordata > Actinopteri > Salmoniformes > Salmonidae > Coregonus > Coregonus clupeaformis. Next base: position 18,602,175 of record NC_059203.1, on the reverse strand, counting down.
CACATGCTCGGAATACACGTCCTGGTAATCCGTCTGGCCCTGCGGCCTTGTGAATGTTGACCTGCTTAAAAGTCTTACTCACATCGGTTACGGAGAGTGTGATCACATAGTCATCCGGAACAGCTGGTGCTCTCATGCATGCTTCAGTGTTGCTTGCTCGAAGAGAGCATAGATGTGGTTTAGCTCATCTGGTTGGCTTGTGTCACTGGGAAGCTCGCGGCTGTGCTTCCCTTTGTAGTCTGTAATAGTTTTCAAGCCCTGCCACATCCGACGAGCGTCAGAGCCGGTGTAGTACGATTCAATCTTTGTCCTGTATTGACTCTTTGCCTGTTTGATGGTTCGTCGGAGGGCATAGCGGGATTTCTTATAAGTGTCCGGGTTAAAGTCCCGCTCCTTGAAAGCGGCAGTTCTACCCTTTAGCTCAGTGCGGATGTTGCCTGTAATCCATGGCTTCTGTTTGGGGTACGTACGGTCACTGTGGGGACGATGTCATCGATGCACTTATTGATGAAGCCAGTGACTGATGTGGTGTACTCCTCAATGCTAGCTGAAGAATCCCGGAACATGTTCCAGTCTGTGCTAGCAAAACAGTCCTGTAGCTTAGCATCTGCGTCATCTGACCACTTTTTTTTATTAACCAAGTCATTGGTGCTTCCTGCTTTAGTTTTTGCTTATAAGCAGGAATCAGGAGAATAGAGTTATGGTCAGATTTGCCAAATGGAGGGCGAGGGAGAGCTTTGTATGTGTCTCTGTGTGTGGAGTAAAGGTGGTCTAGAGTTTTTCTTCCTCTGGTTGCATATTTAACATGCTGGTAGAAATTAGGTAGAACGGATTTAAGTTTCCTGCATTAAAGTCCCCAGCCACTAGGAGCGCTGCCTCTGGATGAGCGTTTTCCTGTTTAGTTATGGCCATTAGAGTTACCAGCCTCAGAAATTTCAGCCCAAATAAATGCTTCACAGATTTCAAGTCACAGACACATCTCAACATCAACTGTTCAGAGGGGACTGCTGCAAAGAAAGCACTACTAAAGGACACCAATAAGAAGAAGAGACCTGCTTGGGCCAAGAAACATGAGCAATGGACATTAGACCGGTGGAAATGTGACATTTGGTCTGGAGTACAAATTTGAGATTTTTGGTTCCAACCGGCGCGTCTTTCTGAGATGCGGTGTGGGTGAACGGATGTGTAGTTCCCACCGTAAAGCATGGAGGAGGAGGTGTTATGGTATTATTGTATGGGGTCCTTTGCTGGTGACAATGTCTGTGATTTATTTAGAATTCAAGGCACACTTAACCAGCATGGCTACCACAGCATTCTGCAGTGATACGCCATCCCATCTGGTTTGGTCTTAGTGGGACTATCATCTGTTTTTCAACAGGACAATGACTCAACACACCTCCAGGCTGTGTAAGGGCTATTTTACCAAGAAGGAGAGTGATGGAGTGCTGCATCTGATGATCTGGCCTCCACAATCCCCCGACCTCAACCCAATTGAGATGGTTTGGGATGAGTCGGACGGCAGAGTGAAGGAAAAGCAGCCAACAAGTGCTCAGCATATGTGGGAACTCCTTCAAGACTGTTGGAAAAGCATTCCAGGTGAAGCTGGTTGAGAGAATGCCAAGAGTGTGCAAAGCTGTCATCAAGGCAAAGGGTGGCTATTTCAACAATCTCAAATATAAAATATGTTTTGATTTGTTTAACACTTTTTTTGGTTACTATATGATTCCATATGTGTTATTTCATAGTTTTGATGTCTTCACAATTATTTTACAATAGTAAAAATAAAGAAAAACCCTTGAATGAGTAGGTGTGTCCAAACTTTTGACTGGTACTGTATATATTTGTTTTACTACAAGATAAATAAAAAAAATATATAAATACATTGCATAAAGTTATTATTACAAGTTACAATAATAAATTGAAACAATTGCACACTTCAGTGAACTCATTCAACAACAGAGTTTTAAACTGCTCTATCGGCACCAGGGAATCCAGGTGTAATTTGTTTTGTAAGGTATTCCATAACTGTGGTGCATTAAAACTGAAGGCGCATTCATCAAACTTTTGTGAAGACAAGCGGGACCTCAAGAGTTAACCAACGCTGCAAACGGGTTTGGTGTCTCATGTTTTTATATTTCAACAGGGAAGTGTGAGGTATGTCGGAAGCTTGAGGAGCAGAGCTTTGTGAACAAGAAGGTAGTAATGACGTAATTAATCTATAGGACTTTAGTCCAGCTGACTTTCTGATAGAGGATGCAGTGACGAGTATTAAAACTGTCACCAGTGATAAAGCAAAGGGTGCTATGGTAGACGGCAACCAATGGTTTAAGAGCAGTGGCTGCTGCATTCAGATAAATGGTGTCACCATAGTCAAGAACTGGCAGGAAAGTTGACCGTATAATCTGCCTCCTGCTGTTCATGGAGAGGCAAGATCTATTTTTATTTATTTATTAATTTTTTTTAACAACACGCATTTGCTTATGCCCGCGTTAAGTG
>NC_059203.1:18564679-18589679 GCF_020615455.1 Coregonus clupeaformis | reverse complement strand
AATGGAAGTATGGGGTTAAATATGTGTCCAAAAAAACACAAATATTTCCTGAGCTGTCTTACATCCCCTGGATACAGGAAATACACTTCAAAACCTTATTCCTTATGATGTATTTTTTGACTGTATTTTTTAGCCATTTATGGATGTGTTATTCAATGAGTTTCAATGGCTGATAAAGGCCAAATTCAATATTTTATCAAATTATTTGTTAGAAAATATATACAGACCGGTGGACATTAGACAGGTGGAAAAAGCATTCCTCATGACGCTGGTTGAGAGAATGCCAAGAGTGTGCAAAGCGGTCATCAAGGCAAAGGGTGGCTACTTTGAAAAATTAAAATTCCAAATCAAATGGCTAAATAATCCATGGTGTGGTACGAGCAGTGAGGTGTCAGCCACAGCATGGGCTAATAGCAGTAATGCCAAATTAAATGTTTCATCAAATAATTTGTTTATATACTGTAAATGTTTTATACCTACAGGGTTCCTAAGATCACATAGTTAAATGGTCCATGGTATGACCTTCTAAACACAATTCCATAATGCATGTTAGCTGAACAAACAGATAACCAATTTAGGAATCGCACCAGCAGAATCTCTACAGATTCTGATAGCTGCAGATAGCCAGCAGCCCAGAGAGCTTTGCGATACAGTATCTGAGACTTTAGAATGTTCTAATTGTGAAGAGTTAATCTCTTAGGCCAGATGCATGGCGCCTAGAAAATGATAATACCTCCTAGTGACTTACTCCTATCAGTTTTACTTCCTTGGTTTATGTACAGAGGAAGGACATTCATCATGTTTAGTGTGTTGAATACAGGAGAGCACACTACCACTACAGTTACTGCTGGATACAGCACACTACCACTGCAGTTACTCCTGGATACAGCACACTTCCACTACAGTTACTCCTGGATACAGCACACTACCATTACAGTTACTCCTGGATACAGTACACTACCACTACAGTTACTCCTGGATACAGCACAGCACACTACCACTACAGTTACTCCTGGATACAGCACACTACCACTACAGTTACTCCTGGATACAGCACACTACCACTACAGTTACTCCTGGATACAGCACAGCACACTACCAATACAGTTACTCCTGGATACAGCACACTACCACTACAGTTACTCCTGGATACAGCACACTACCACTACAGTTACTCCTGGATACAGCACAGCACACTACCAATACAGTTACTCCTGGATACAGCACACTACCACTACAGTTACTCCTGGATACAGCACACTACCACTACAGTTACTCCTGGATACAGCACACTACCATTACAGTTACTCCTGGATACAACACAGCACACTACCAATACAGTTACTCCTGGATACAGCACACTACCACTACAGTTACTCTTGGATACAGCACACTACCACTACAGTTACTCCTGGATACAGCACACTTCCACTGCAGTTACTCCTGGATACAGCACACTACCACTACAGTTCATCCTGGATACAGCACACTACCACTGCAGTTACTCCTGGATACAGCACACTACATTATAGTTACTCCTGGATACAGCACACTACCACTACAGTTACTCCTGGATACAGCACACTACCATTACAGTTACTCCTGGATACAGTACACTACCACTACAGTTACTCATGGATACAGCACAGCACACTACCAATACAGTTACTCCTGGAAACAGCACACTACCACTACAGTTACTCCTGGATACTGCACACTACCACTACAGTTACTCCTGGATACAGCACACTACAATTACAGTTACTCCTGGATACAGCACACTACCACTACAGATGGTCCTGGATACAGCACAACACACTACCAATACAGTTACTCCTGGATACAGCACACTACCACTACAGTTACTCCTGGATACAGCACACTACCACTACAGTTACTCCTGGATACAGCACACTACCATTACAGTTACTCCTGGATACAACACAGCACACTACCAATACAGTTACTCCTGGACACAGCACACTACCACTACAGTTACTCCTGGATACAGCACACTACCACTACAGTTACTCCTGGATACAGCACACTACCACTGCAGTTACTCCTGGATACAGCACACTACCACTACAGTTACTCCTGGATACAGCACACTACCACTACAGTTACTCCTGGATACAGAACAGCACACTACCAATACAGTTACTCCTGGATACAGCACACTACCACTGCAGTTATTCCTGGATACAGCACACTACCACTGCAGTTACTCCTGGATACAGCACACTACCACTGCAGTTACTCCTGGATACAGCACACTACCATTATAGTTACGCCTGGATACAGCACACTACCACTACAGTTACTCCTGGATACAGCACACTACCATTACAGTTACTCCTGGATACAGTACACTACCACTACAGTTACTCCTGGATACAGCCCACTACCACTACAGTTACTCCTGGATACAGCACACTACCACTACAGTTACTCCTGGATACAGCACACTACCATTACAGTTACTCCTGGATACAGCACAGCACACTACCACTGCAGTTACTCCTGGATACAGCACAGCACACTACCACTACAGTTACTCCTGGATACAGCACACTACCACTACAGTTACTCCTGGATACAGCACACTACCACTACAGTTACTCCTGGATACAGCACAGCACACTACCACTACAGTTACTCTTGGATACAGCACAGCACACTACCAATACAGTTACTCCTGGATACAGCACACTACCACTGCAGTTACTCCTGGATACAGCACACTACCACTACAGTTACTCCTGGATACAGCACACTACCACTACAGTTACTCCTGGATACAGCACAGCACACTACCACTACAGTTACTCCTGGATACAGCATAGCACACTACCACTACAGTTACTCCTGCATACAGCACACTACCACTACAGTTACTCCTGGATACAGCACACTACCACTACAGTTACTCCTGGAAACAGCACACTACCACTACAGTTACTCCTTGATACAGCACACTACCACTACAGTTACTCCTGGATACAGCACACTACCACTACAGTTACTCCTGGATACAGCACACTACCACTACAGTTACTCCTGGATACAGCACACTACCACTACTGTTACTCCTGGATACAGCACAGCACACTACCACTACAGTTACTCCTGGATACAGCATAGCACACTACCACTACAGTTACTCCTGCATACAGCACACTACCATTACAGTTACTCCTGGATACAGCACAGCACACTACCACTACAGTTACTCCTGCATACAGCACACTACCACTACAGTTACTCCTGGATAGAGCACACTACCACTACAGTTACTCCTGGAAACAGCACACTACCACTAGAGTTACTCCTGGATACAGCACACTACCACTACAGTTACTCCTGGATACAGCACACTACCACTACAGTTACTCCTGGATACAGCACACTACCACTACAGTTACTCCTGGATACAGCACACTACCACTACAGTTACTCCTGGATACAGCACAGCACACTACCACTACAGTTACTCCTGGATACAGCATAGCACACTACCACTACAGTTACTCCTGGATACAGCACACTACCACTACAGTTACTCCTGGATACAGCACACTACCACTGCAGTTACTCCTGGATACAGCCCACTATCACTGCAGTTACTCCTGGATACAGCACACTACCACTACAGTTACTCCTGGATACTGCACACTACCATTACAGTTACTCCTGGATACAGCACAGCACACTACCAATACAGTTACTCCTGGATACAGCACACTACCACTACAGTTACTCCTGGATACAGCACACTACCACTACAGTTACTCCTGGATACAGCATAGCACACTACCACTACAGTTACTCCTGCATACAGCACACTACCACTACAGTTACTCCTGGATACAGCACACTACCACTACTGTTACTCCTGGATACAGCACAGCACACTACCACTACAGTTACTCCTGGATACAGCATAGCACACTACCACTACAGTTACTCCTGCATACAGCACACTACCATTACAGTTACTCCTGGATACAGCACACTACCACTACAGTTACTCCTGGAAACAGCACACTACCACTAGAGTTACTCCTGGATACAGCACACTACCACTACAGTTACTCCTGGATACAGCACACTACCACTACAGTTACTCCTGGATACAGCACACTACCACTACAGTTACTCCTGGAAACATCACACTACCACTAGAGTTACTCCTGGATACAGCACACTACCACTACAGTTACTCCTGGATACAGCACACTACCACTACAGTTACTCCTGGATACAGCACACTACCACTACAGTTACTCCTGGATACAGCACACTACCACTACAGTTACTCCTGGATACAGCACAGCACACTACCACTACAGTTTCTCCTGGATACAGCATAGCACACTACCACTACAGTTACTCCTGGATACAGCACACTACCACTACAGTTACTCCTGGATACAGCACACTACACTGCAGTTACTCCTGGATACAGCCCACTATCACTACAGTTACTCCTGGATACTGCACACTACCATTATAGTTACTCCTGGATACAGCACAGCACACTACCAATACAGTTACTCCTGGATACAGCACACTACCACTACAGTTACTCCTGGATACAGCACACTACCACTACAGTTACTCCTGGATACAGCACACTACCATTACAGTTACTCCTCGATACAGCACAGCACACTATCAATACAGTTACTCCTGGATACAGCACACTACCACTACAGTTACTCCTGGATACAGCACACTACCATTACAGTTACTCCTGGATACAGCACAGCACACTACCAATACAGTTACTCCTGGATACAGCACACTACCACTACAGTTACTCCTGGATACAGCACACTACCACTACAGTTACTCCTGGATACAGCACACTACCACTGCAGTTACTCCTGGAAACAGCACACTACCACTAGAGTTACTCCTGGATACAGCACACTACCACTACAGTTACTCCTGGATACAGCACACTACCACTACAGTTACTCCTGGATACAGCACACTACCACTACAGTTACTGTAACGATCCCGGCAGTCTGAGTCGGGTCCTGTCTGGTGACTAGTGTTTCCTGTTCGTAGTCTCCAGTTTCCCGAGGGTTCGGGAACGCTCCGGGGAGCTCTCTTGTTTTCCGCACCTGCATCCCGTCAGCAATCTGCTCACCTGGCCCTCATCATCACCCTTTTTAGGCTCTGGCCAAACATCCAGTTCCTGCCGGATCGTTAGCCATGAACAGTAGGTGTTCTGTGTATCAGTTTAGAGTTTTCTAGCGTGAGTTTTGTTATTTTGTACTTTGTTGAGTTTTTTGTGTTCTTACCTCCGTTTTTGTTCCACCTGCAGTCACACGTCCGGAACCTTCACCCCACCTCTGCCTGATGGTCGGGCGGCTGCCGAGCCATCACTGGACCCAGTACTGCACCCCCAACTACTCAACCACGCCGCCCGCTCTGTCCCTGGATTATTCTGCACCTTTTGTCGTATCTAATAAACCCTCACCTTCGTTCAACTCTCCTTGTCCTGGTCTGCTTTTGGGTTCTGGCTGAGGGAACTGTGACAGAACGATCCGGCCAAATATGAACCCAGCGGACCTGGACTCTGTTCGCCATGCCATTACCCAGCAGGAGAAGATGTTGGGCCATCATAGCATGGTACTACAGGAGATCGCGTTGTCAGTTCGGAACCTTTCTACCGGCCTGACGGAGGTCCAGAACCAACGCCAGTGTCCGGTGGAGGACTCACTACCGGTTTCACCCATCTCGCCTGCCGCTTCTGAAGTTGTGTCCCTCCGTGAGCCCAAGGTTCCGACGCTCGGAGAAATATGAGGGGGAGCTGGGAAGATGCCGTTCCGTCCTTATGCAGTGTGGATTAGTGTTCGATCTACAGCCCTACTCTTATGCCACTGACAAGGCTAGGATAGCCTTTTTGATTGAGTTGCTGCGTGGTCGAGCGCTGGAGTGGGCTTCAGCCGTTTGGGAACGACAGGATCCCTGCATGGCTTCATACCAGGGGTTCACGGCCGAGATGAGGAAGCTCTTCGACCATTCCGTCCGAGGGAGGGACGCAGCTAGGCGTCTGTTTTCTCTTCACCAAGGAACTCGTAGCGTGGCCGACTTCGTGATCGAGTTCAAGACGTTGGCTGTGGAGAGTGGGTGGAACGAGGAGTCTTTGCAAGCGGCCTTTTACCAGGGCCTGTCGGAGCAGCTCAAGGATGAGTTGATCTCCTATCCGAGCCTAGTGACCTGGACAGCTTGGTAGCCTTGTCTATTCGGGTGGATAATCGAGTCCGAGAGCCGAAGGAGGGAGAAGCAATGGGGTCCGGTCCAATCGATCAGCTTCTCAGTTCCCAGTCGGGTCGGGTGGTGGACCAGAACACGCCGATCATTCTCCACCACTAAGGATTAGTGGAGAGGACCTCTCCCCGATTCTGAACCCAGGCAAGTGGGGGCGGCACGGGTTAACCAAGGAGGAGCGTCAACATAGACGTAAGACCAACTGCTGCCTCTACTGTGGTCGCTCGGGACATTACATCTCCACTTGTTCCCGGCGGTCGTCAAACTGCCCGGCTCGCTAAAGTTGGGAGGACTTTTAGCGAGCCAGTTTCAACCTCTCAGTACCTCTGTCAGACCCCGCTTCCCGGCTACCCTTGTGAACAGGAATCAGAGCTTAGCGCTTAACGCTTTTATCGATTCAGGTGCCGATGGAAGTTTTCTTGATGCCGAAGTTGGTGGAACAGCTGGGGCTTTCCAAGGAGCAATTGCCGGAAGCCATTGAAGCGACCACTCTGAACGGCAGTAGTCTGGCACGTATCACGATGAGGACTGAACCGGTTAAGATGCGGTTGTCGGGGAATCATTCTGAGATGATTTCATTTTTTCATTCTGCCGTCTTCCCATGTTCCTCTGGTCCTTGGATACCCCTGGCTGAAGGAACACAATCCCACGTTCGATTGGGTGACGGGCAAGGTAACGAGTTGGAGCCTTGATTGTCATGCTAACTGTCTCAAGACTGCCTGCCCCCATTCGGTTCCCAGTCAGGTGATTGAGGCTAAACCCCCAGATTTGTCCCTGGTTCCCGAGACATATCACGATTTGGGGGAAGTTTTCAGTAAGCAGAAGGCTCTGTCACTTCCTCCCCACCGACCATATGATTGTGCCATCAACCTGGTTCCTGGAGCTGTCTACCCCAAGGGAAGGTTATACAGTATCTCCCGACCTGAACGTGAGGCGTTGGAGACCTACATCAAGGAGTCCCTAGCTGCTGGTCTCGTTCGTCCCTCGTCATCACCCCTGGGGGCAGGATTCTTCTTTGTGGGAAAGAAGGATGGCTCTCTTCGACCGTGTATTGATTATCGGGGGTTGAATGACATCACGGTCAAGAACAAGTATCCCCTGCCCTTGATGAGTTCTGCCTTCTGACTCCTTACAGGGTGCTACAGTGTTCACCAAGCTAGACCTACGCAATGCGTATCACCTGGTCCGGATCAGAGAGGGGGACGCAGTGGTTGACGGGTTTCAATACACCGATGGGTCACTCGAGTATCAGGTGATGCCGTTTGGACTGACCAATGCTCCAGCGGTATTCCAGAGTATGGTGAACGACGTCCTGAGAGATATGATCGGTCTCTTCGTGTTTGTTTACCTGGATGACATTCTGATCTTCTCGAGGGAACCTTCCGACCACGTCCAGCATGTCCGGCAGGTTCTGCAGCGATTGTTGGAGAATCGCCTGTTCGTGAAGGCCGAGAAGTGCGAGTTTCACGCCCACACTACATCCTTTCTCGGGTACATCATCTCCAGGGGTGAGATTAGGATGGATCAGGAGAAGGTTAGAGCGGTTCTGGAATGGGTCCAGCCCGGTACGAGATTGCAACTCCAGAGATTTTTGGGGTTTGCGAATTTCTACCGCAGATTCATCCGGGATTACAGCCGTGTGGCCGCTCCATTAACTGCCTTGACTTCCAGTATCAGGACCTTCAAGTGGAATCCGGAGGCGGATCGAGCGTTTCTGGATTTGAAGAGGCGATTCACCAACGCACCGATTCTCTCTCAACCGGACACGGCCCGTCAGTTCGTCGTTGAAGTGGACGCGTCTGATGTGGGAGTTGGCGCTATCCTGTCACAGCGATGCTCCACGGACAGTAAACTCCATCCCTGCGCCTACTACTCTCGTCGCCTTTCGCCTGCAGAGAGGAATTACGATGTGGGTAACCGGGGAGCTTCTCGCGGTGAAACTTGCCTTGGAGGAGTGGCGCCACTGGTTGGAGGGGGCGGAGCAACCGTTTATTGTCTGGACTGACCACAAGAATCTTGCTTACGTGCAATCGGCTAAACGTCTCAACTCCCGCCAGGCCAGGTGGGCGTTGTTTTTCGGACGATTCAAGTTTGCCCTGACGTTCCGACCTGGATCTAAGAACGGCAAGGCGGACGCCTTGTCCCGGATGTTCTCCAAGACGGAGGAGAGTGGGTCCAAGACCGAGACTATTCTCCCCGGAACTGCGTCGTGGGAGCAGTGATGTGGAAGATTGAGGAGGAGGTGCTGGCGTGCCCTTCAGACTCAGCCCGGTCCCGGTAACGGTCCACCCGGTCGGTTGTTTGTGCCTGAGTCGGTTCGTCCTGCTGTCCTCAAATGGTCCCACGCCAGCAAGATGGCTTGTCACCCCGGCGTGGCTCGGACTATGGCGTTTCTTCGCAGACGTTTTTGGTGGCCTGCCATGGCCGAGGATACTCGGGGTTTTGTTGCTGCCTGTCCAGTGTGTCGCGCAGAATAAGAGTACCAATCGGCCCAGCTCTGGACTACTTCACCCCCTTCCTATTCCCCGGCGCCCATGGTCGCATCTGGCCCTGGACTTCGTCACGGGTTGCCCGCTTCTGAGGGGAACACGGTCGTTCTGACTATCGTGGACAGATTCAGCAAGTTCGCCCACTTTGTGCCTATTGCCAAGCTTCCCTCTGCCTCGGAGACGTCCGAGATCCTGGTTAGGGAGGTTTTCAGGGTCCACGGTTTGCCCAGTGATATCGTTTCCGACCGTGGCCCTCAGTTTACCTCTGCTGTCTGGAAGTCCTTCTGTTTGGCCATTGGAGCTACAGTCAGTCTCACATCTGGTTTTCACCCCCAATCCAATGGTCAGGCGGAGAGAGCCAACCAGAAGATGGAATCCACGCTACGCTGTCTGGTCTCTTCCAACCCCACCTCCTGGGCCTCTCAGTTGCCTTGGGTTGAGTATGCCCACAATACTCTCCCCTACATCTGCCACTGGGATGTCTCCTTCCAGTGCCTGTATGGCTACCAACCTCCCTGTTCCCTTCTCAGGAGAAGGAGCTATCAGTGCCTTCTGTTCAGGCTCATATTCGTCGTTGCCACCGGACCTGGCATCGGGCCAGAAAGGCACTCCTTAGAGGTTCGGATCGGTATCAGCTCCAGGCGAATCGTCGCCGGATCCCCGCTCCCACCTATACCATCGGAGATAGGGTTTGGTTGGCCACACGGGATCTTCCGTTACGGACTGAGTCTAGGAAGTTGTTACCGAAGTTCATTGGTCCGTTTGTGGTGGAGAAGGTGATCAATCCGGTGGCAGTTCGACTCAAACTACCGAGGACGCTCAGAGTCCATCCCACCTTTCATGTCTCCTGCCTCAAGCCTGTCTTCCTCAGTCCTCTGTTGCCTCCTCCGCCTCCTCCTCCTCCTCCTCGGATGATCGGAGGTGGTCCTGCCTACACGGTGCGTCGCATCATGGATTCCAGACGGCGGGGCCGGGGTTTCCAGTATCTCGTGGACTGGGAGGGGTATGGTCCTGAAGAGAGGAGTTGGATTCCGCGGCGACAGGTCCTAGATGCTGACCTCATCAGGGATTTCTACCGCCTCCATCCTGGCGCTCCGGGAGGTCCGCCCCGGGGCGTTCGTCGGAGGGGGGGGTACTGTAACGATCCCGGCAGTCTGAGTCGGGTCCTGTCTGGTGACTAGTGTTTCCTGTTCGTAGTCTCCAGTTTCCCGAGGGTTCGGGAACGCTCCGGGAGCTCTCTTGTTTTCCGCACCTGCATCCCGTCAGCAATCTGCTCACCTGGCCCTCATCATCACCCTTTTTAGGCTCTGGCCAAACATCCAGTTCCTGCCGGATCGTTAGCCATGAACAGTAGGTGTTCTGTGTATCAGTTTAGAGTTTTCTAGCGTGAGTTTTGTTATTTTGTACTTTGTTGAGTTTTTTGTGTTCTTACCTCCGTTTTTGTTCCACCTGCAGTCACACGTCCGGAACCTTCACCCCACCTCTGCCTGATGGTCGGCGGCTGCCGAGCCATCACTGGACCCAGTACTGCACCCCCAACTACTCAACCACGCCGCCCGCTCTGTCCCTGGATTATTCTGCACCTTTTGTCGTATCTAATAAACCCTCACCTTCGTTCAACTCTCCTTGTCCTGGTCTGCTTTTGGGTTCTGGCTGAGGGAACTGTGACAGTTACTCCTGGAAACAGCACACTACCACTAGAGTTACTCCTGGATACAGCACACTACCACTACAGTTACTCCTGGATACAGCACACTACCACTACAGTTACTCCTGGATACAGCACACTACCACTACAGTTACTCCTGGATACAGCACACTACCACTACAGTTACTCCTGGATACAGCACAGCACACTACCACTACAGTTTCTCCTGGATACAGCATAGCACACTACCACTACAGTTACTCCTGGATACAGCACACTACCACTACAGTTACTCCTGGATACAGCACACTACCACTGCAGTTACTCCTGGATACAGCCCACTATCACTACAGTTACTCCTGGATACTGCACACTACCATTACAGTTACTCCTGGATACAGCACAGCACACTACCAATACAGTTACTCCTGGATACAGCACACTACCACTACAGTTACTCCTGGATACAGCACACTACCACTACAGTTACTCCTGGATACAGCACACTACCATTACAGTTACTCCTCGATACAGCACAGCACACTATCAATACAGTTACTCCTGGATACAGCACACTACCACTACAGTTACTCCTGGATACAACACAGCACACTACCAATACAGTTACTCCTGGATACAGCACACTACCACTACAGTTACTCCTGGATACAGCACACTACCACTACAGTTACTCCTGGATACAGCACACTTCCACTGCAGTTACTCCTGGATACAGCAAACTACCACTACAGTTCATCCTGGATACAGCACACTACCACTACAGATGGTCCTGGATACAGCACAACACACTACCAATACAGTTACTCCTGGATACAGCACACTACCACTACAGTTACTCCTGCATACAGCACACTACCACTACAGTTACTCCTGGATACAGCACACTACCATTACAGTTACTCCTGGATACAACACAGCACACTACCAATACAGTTACTCCTGGACACAGCACACTACCACTACAGTTACTCCTGGATACAGCACACTACCACTACAGTTACTCCTGGATACAGCACACTACCACTGCAGTTACTCCTGTATACAGCACACTACCACTACAGTTACTCCTGGATACAGCATAGCACACTACCACTACAGTTACTCCTGCATACAGCACACTACCATTACAGTTACTCCTGGATACAGCACATCACACTACCACTACAGTTACTCCTGCATACAGCACACTACCACTACAGTTACTCCTGGATAGAGCACACTACCACTACAGTTACTCCTGGAAACAGCACACTACCACTAGAGTTACTCCTGGATACAGCACACTACCACTACAGTTACTCCTGGATACAGCACACTACCACTACAGTTACTCCTGGATACAGCACAGCACACTACCACTACAGTTACTCCTGGATACAGCATAGCACACTACCACTACAGTTACTCCTGGATACAGCACACTACCACTACAGTTACTCCTGGATACAGCACACTACCACTGCAGTTACTCCTGGATACAGCACACTACCATTATAGTTACGCCTGGATACAGCACACTACCACTACAGTTACTCCTGGATACAGCACACTACCATTACAGTTACTCCTGGATACAGTACACTACCACTACAGTTACTCCTGGATACAGCCCACTACCACTACAGTTACTCCTGGATACAGCACACTACCACTACAGTTACTCCTGGATACAGCACACTACCATTACAGTTACTCCTGGATACAGCACAGCACACTACCACTGCAGTTACTCCTGGATACAGCACAGCACACTACCACTACAGTTACTCCTGGATACAGCACACTACCACTACAGTTACTCCTGGATACAGCACACTACCACTACAGTTACTCCTGGATACAGCACAGCACACTACCACTACAGTTACTCTTGGATACAGCACAGCACACTACCAATACAGTTACTCCTGGATACAGCACACTACCACTGCAGTTACTCCTGGATACAGCACACTACCACTACAGTTACTCCTGGATACAGCACACTACCACTACAGTTACTCCTGGATACAGCACAGCACACTACCACTACAGTTACTCCTGGATACAGCATAGCACACTACCACTACAGTTACTCCTGCATACAGCACACTACCACTACAGTTACTCCTGGATACAGCACACTACCACTACAGTTACTCCTGGAAACAGCACACTACCACTACAGTTACTCCTTGATACAGCACACTACCACTACAGTTACTCCTGGATACAGCACACTACCACTACAGTTACTCCTGGATACAGCACACTACCACTACTGTTACTCCTGGATACAGCACAGCACACTACCACTACAGTTACTCCTCGATACAGCACAGCACACTATCAATACAGTTACTCCTGGATACAGCACACTACCACTACAGTTACTCCTGGATACAGCACACTACCATTACAGTTACTCCTGGATACAGCACAGCACACTACCAATACAGTTACTCCTGGATACAGCACACTACCACTACAGTTACTCCTGGATACAGCACACTACCACTACAGTTACTCCTGGATACAGCACACTACCACTGCAGTTACTCCTGGAAACAGCACACTACCACTAGAGTTACTCCTGGATACAGCACACTACCACTACAGTTACTCCTGGATACAGCACACTACCACTACAGTTACTCCTGGATACAGCACACTACCACTACAGTTACTCCTGGAAACAGCACACTACCACTAGAGTTACTCCTGGATACAGCACACTACCACTACAGTTACTCCTGGATACAGCACACTACCACTACAGTTACTCCTGGATACAGCACACTACCACTACAGTTACTCCTGGATACAGCACACTACCACTACAGTTACTCCTGGATACAGCACAGCACACTACCACTACAGTTTCTCCTGGATACAGCATAGCACACTACCACTACAGTTACTCCTGGATACAGCACACTACCACTACAGTTACTCCTGGATACAGCACACTACCACTGCAGTTACTCCTGGATACAGCCCACTATCACTACAGTTACTCCTGGATACTGCACACTACCATTACAGTTACTCCTGGATACAGCACAGCACACTACCAATACAGTTACTCCTGGATACAGCACACTACCACTACAGTTACTCCTGGATACAGCACACTACCACTACAGTTACTCCTGGATACAGCACACTACCATTACAGTTACTCCTCGATACAGCACAGCACACTATCAATACAGTTACTCCTGGATACAGCACACTACCACTACAGTTACTCCTGGATACAACACAGCACACTACCAATACAGTTACTCCTGGATACAGCACACTACCACTACAGTTACTCCTGGATACAGCACACTACCACTACAGTTACTCCTGGATACAGCACACTTCCACTGCAGTTACTCCTGGATACAGCAAACTACCACTACAGTTCATCCTGGATACAGCACACTACCACTACAGATGGTCCTGGATACAGCACAACACACTACCAATACAGTTACTCCTGGATACAGCACACTACCACTACAGTTACTCCTGCATACAGCACACTACCACTACAGTTACTCCTGGATACAGCACACTACCATTACAGTTACTCCTGGATACAACACAGCACACTACCAATACAGTTACTCCTGGACACAGCACACTACCACTACAGTTACTCCTGGATACAGCACACTACCACTACAGTTACTCCTGGATACAGCACACTACCACTGCAGTTACTCCTGTATACAGCACACTACCACTACAGTTACTCCTGGATACAGCATAGCACACTACCACTACAGTTACTCCTGCATACAGCACACTACCATTACAGTTACTCCTGGATACAGCACATCACACTACCACTACAGTTACTCCTGCATACAGCACACTACCACTACAGTTACTCCTGGATAGAGCACACTACCACTACAGTTACTCCTGGAAACAGCACACTACCACTAGAGTTACTCCTGGATACAGCACACTACCACTACAGTTACTCCTGGATACAGCACACTACCACTACAGTTACTCCTGGATACAGCACAGCACACTACCACTACAGTTACTCCTGGATACAGCATAGCACACTACCACTACAGTTACTCCTGGATACAGCACACTACCACTACAGTTACTCCTGGATACAGCACACTACCACTGCAGTTACTCCTGGATACAGCACACTACCATTATAGTTACGCCTGGATACAGCACACTACCACTACAGTTACTCCTGGATACAGCACACTACCATTACAGTTACTCCTGGATACAGTACACTACCACTACAGTTACTCCTGGATACAGCCCACTACCACTACAGTTACTCCTGGATACAGCACACTACCACTACAGTTACTCCTGGATACAGCACACTACCATTACAGTTACTCCTGGATACAGCACAGCACACTACCACTGCAGTTACTCCTGGATACAGCACAGCACACTACCACTACAGTTACTCCTGGATACAGCACACTACCACTACAGTTACTCCTGGATACAGCACACTACCACTACAGTTACTCCTGGATACAGCACAGCACACTACCACTACAGTTACTCTTGGATACAGCACAGCACACTACCAATACAGTTACTCCTGGATACAGCACACTACCACTGCAGTTACTCCTGGATACAGCACACTACCACTACAGTTACTCCTGGATACAGCACACTACCACTACAGTTACTCCTGGATACAGCACAGCACACTACCACTACAGTTACTCCTGGATACAGCATAGCACACTACCACTACAGTTACTCCTGCATACAGCACACTACCACTACAGTTACTCCTGGATACAGCACACTACCACTACAGTTACTCCTGGAAACAGCACACTACCACTACAGTTACTCATTGATACAGCACACTACCACTACAGTTACTCCTGGATACAGCACACTACCACTACAGTTACTCCTGGATACAGCACACTACCACTACTGTTACTCCTGGATACAGCACAGCACACTACCACTACAGTTACTCCTGGATACAGCATAGCACACTACCACTACAGTTACTCCTGCATACAGCACACTACCATTACAGTTACTCCTGGATACAGCACAGCACACTACCACTACAGTTACTCCTGCATACAGCACACTACCACTACAGTTACTCCTGGATACAGCACACTACCACTACAGTTACTCCTGGAAACAGCACACTACCACTTGAGTTACTCCTGGATACAGCACACTACCACTACAGTTACTCCTGTATACAGCACACTACCACTACAGTTACTCCTGGATACAGCACACTACCACTACAGTTACTCCTGGATACAGCACACTACCACTACAGTTACTCCTGGATACAGCACAGCACACTACCACTACAGTTACTCCTGGATACAGCATAGCACACTACCACTACAGTTACTCCTGGATACAGCACACTACCACTACAGTTACTCCTGGATACAGCACACTAACACTGCAGTTACTCCTGGATACAGCCCACTATCACTGCAGTTACTCCTGGATACAGCACACTACCACTACAGTTACTCCTGGATACTGCACACTACCATTACAGTTACTCCTGGATACAGCACAGCACACTACCAATACAGTTACTCCTGGATACAGCACACTACCACTACAGTTACTCCTGGATACAGCACACTACCACTACAGTTACTCCTGGATACAGCACACTACCACTACAGTTACTCCTGGATACAGCACACTACCACTACAGTTACTCCTGGAAACAGCACACTACCACTAGAGTTACTCCTGGATACAGCACACTACCACTACAGTTACTCCTGGATACAGCACACTACCACTACAGTTACTCCTGGATACAGCACACTACCACTACAGTTACTCCTGGATACAGCACACTACCACTACAGTTACTCCTGGATACAGCACAGCACACTACCACTACAGTTTCTCCTGGATACAGCATAGCACACTACCACTACAGTTACTCCTGGATACAGCACACTACCACTACAGTTACTCCTGGATACAGCACACTACCACTGCAGTTACTCCTGGATACAGCCCACTATCACTACAGTTACTCCTGGATACAGCACACTACCACTACAGTTACTCCTGGATACAGCACACTACCACTACAGTTACTCCTGGATACAGCACACTACCATTACAGTTACTCCTCGATACAGCACAGCACACTATCAATACAGTTACTCCTGGATACAGCACACTACCACTACAGTTACTCCTGGATACAGCACACTACCATTACAGTTACTCCTGGATACAGCACAGCACACTACCAATACAGTTACTCCTGGATACAGCACACTACCATTACAGTTACTCCTGGATAGAGCACACTACCACTACAGTTACTCCTGGATACAGCACACTACCACTACAGTTACTACTAGATACAGCACACTACCACTACAGTTATTCCTGGATACAGCACACTACCAGTACAGTTACTCCTGGATCCAGCACAGCACACTACCACTACATTTACTCCTGGATACAGCACAGCACACTACCCCTACAGTTAATCCTGCATACAGCACACTACCACTACAGTTACTCCTGGATACAGCACAGCACACTACCACTACAGTTACTCCTGGATACAGCACACTACAACTGCAGTTACTCCTGGATACAGCACAGCACACTACCACTACAGTTACTCCTGGATACAGCACACTACCACTGCAGTTACTCCTGGATACAGCACACTACCACTACAGTTACTCCTGGATACAGCACAGCACACTACCACTGCAGTTACTCCTGGATACAGCACACTACCACTACAGTTACTCCTGGATACAGCACACTACCACTACAGTTACTCCTGGATACAGCATAGCACACTACCACTACAGTTACTCCTGCATACAGCACACTACCACTACAGTTACTCCTGGATACAGCACACTACCACTACAGTTACTCCTGGAAACAGCACACTACCACTACAGTTACTCCTTGATACAGCACACTACCACTACAGTTACTCCTGGATACAGCACACTACCACTACAGTTACTCCTGGATACAGCAGACTACCACTACAGTTACTCCTGGATACAGCACACTACCACTACTGTTACTCCTGGATACAGCACAGCACACTACCACTACAGTTACTCCTGGATACAGCATAGCACACTACCAATACAGTTACTCCTGCATACAGCACACTACCATTACAGTTACTCCTGGATACAGCACAGCACACTACCACTACAGTTACTCCTGCATACAGCACACTACCACTACAGTTACTCCTGGATACAGCACACTACCACTACAGTTACTCCTGGAAACAGCACACTACCACTAGAGTTACTCCTGGATACAGCACACTACCACTACAGTTACTCCTGGATACAGCACACTACCACTACAGTTACTCCTGGATACAGCACACTACCACTACAGTTACTCCTGGATACAGCACACTACCACTACAGTTACTCCTGGATACAGCACAGCACACTACCACTACAGTTACTCCTGGATACAGCATAGCACACTACCACTACAGTTACTCCTGGATACAGCACACTACCACTACAGTTACTCCTGGATACAGCACACTACCACTACAGTTACTCCTGGATACTGCACACTACCATTACAGTTACTCCTGGATACAGCACAGCACACTACCAATACAGTTACTCCTGGATACAGCACACTACCACTACAGTTACTCCTGGATACAGCACACTACCACTACAGTTACTCCTGGATACAGCACACTACCATTACAGTTACTCCTGGATACAGCACAGCACACTATCAATACAGTTACTCCTGGATACAGCACACTACCACTACAGTTACTCCTGGATACAGCACACTACCACTACAGTTACTCCTGGATACAGCACACTACCATTACAGTTACTCCTGGATACAGCACAGCAAACTACCAACACAGTTACTCCTGGAT
Source organism: Coregonus clupeaformis (assembly GCF_020615455.1). Classification (NCBI taxonomy): domain Eukaryota; kingdom Metazoa; phylum Chordata; class Actinopteri; order Salmoniformes; family Salmonidae; genus Coregonus; species Coregonus clupeaformis. The sequence goes on along the minus strand of NC_059203.1, from coordinate 18,571,333 downwards.
ACAGCACACTACCACTACAGTTACTCCTGGATACAGCACACTACCACTACAGTTACTCCTGGATACAGCACACTACCACTGCAGTTACTCCTGGATACAGCACACTACCACTACAGTTACTCTTGGATACAGCACACTACCACTAAAGTTACTCGTGGATACAGCACAGCACACTACCAATACAGTTACTCCTGGATACAGTACACTAAAACTACAGTTACTCCAGGATACAGCACACTACCACTACAGTTACTCCTGGATACAGCACAGCACACTACCAATACAGTTACTCCTGGATACAGCACACTACCACTACAGTTACTCCTGGATACAGCACACTACCATTACAGTTACTCCTGGATACAGCACAGCACACTACCAATACAGTTACTCCTGGATACAGCACACTACCATTACAGTTACTCCTGGATACAGCACACTACCACTACAGTTACTCCTGGATACAGCACACTACCACTACAGTTACAACTAGATACAGCACACTACCACTACAGTTACTCCTGGATACAGCACACTACCAGTACAGTTACTCCTGGATCCAGCACAGCACACTACCACTACAGTTACTCCTGGATACAGCACAGCACACTACCCCTACAGTTACTCCTGCATACAGCACACTACCACTACAGTTACTCCTGGATACAGCACAGCACACTACCACTACAGTTACTCCTGGATACAGCACACTACCACTGCAGTTACTCCTGGATACAGCACAGCACACTACCACTACAGTTACTCCTGGATACAGCACACTACCACTGCAGTTACTCCTGGATACAGCACACTACCACTACAGTTACTCCTGGATACAGCACAGCACACTACCAATACAGTTACTCCTGGATACAGCACACTACCATTACAGTTACTCCTGGATACAGCACACTACCACTACAGTTACTCCTGGATACAGCACACTACCACTACAGTTACTCCTGGATACAGCACACACTACCACTACAGTTACTCCTGGATACAGCACACTACCACTACAGTTACTCCTGGATACAGCACAGCACACTACCAATACAGTTACTCCTGGATACAGCACACTACCACTGCAGTTACTCCTGGATACAGCACACTACCACTACAGTTACTCCTGGATACAGCACACTACCACTACAGTTACTCCTGGATACAGCACACTACCACTACAGTTACTCCTGGATACAGCACACTACCACTACAGTTAATGTTATCAGTTCCTTTTAGCAGGCATTTTAATATACAACTTTCATATATTCACATTTTAGAATATGGAATCCTGGATCCAGCACAGCACACTACCACTACAGTTACTCCTGGATACAGCACAGCACACTACCCCTACAGTTACTCCTGCATACAGCACACTACCACTACAGTTACTCCTGGATACAGCACAGCACACTACCACTACAGTTACTCCTGGATACAGCACACTACCACTGCAGTTACTCCTGGATACAGCACAGCACACTACCACTACAGTTACTCCTGGATACAGCACACTACCACTGCAGTTACTCCTGGATACAGCACAGCACACTACCAATACAGTTACTCCTGGATACAGCACACTACCATTACAGTTACTCCTGGATACAGCACACTACCACTACAGTTACTCCTGGATACCACACTACCACTACAGTTACTCCTGGATACAGCACACTACCACTGCAGTTACTCCTGGATACAGCACACTACCACTACAGTTACTCCTGGATACAGCACAGCACACTACCACTGCAGTTACTCCTGGATACAGCACACTACCACTACAGTTACTCCTGGATACAGCACACTACCACTACAGTTACTCCTGGATACAGCATAGCACACTACCACTACAGTTACTCCTGCATACAGCACACTACCACTACAGTTACTCCTGGATACAGCACACTACCACTACAGTTACTCCTGGAAACAGCACACTACCACTACAGTTACTCCTTAATACAGCACACTACCACTACAGTTACTCCTGGATACAGCACACTACCACTACAGTTACTCCTGGATACAGCACACTACCACTACAGTTACTCCTGGATACAGCACACTACCACTACTGTTACTCCTGGATACAGCACAGCACACTACCACTACAGTTACTCCTGGATACAGCATAGCACACTACCACTACAGTTACTCCTGCATACAGCACACTACCATTACAGTTACTCCTGGATACAGCACAGCACACTACCACTACAGTTACTCCTGCATACAGCACACTACCACTACAGTTACTCCTGGATACAGCACACTACCACTACAGTTACTCCTGGAAACAGCACACTACCACTAGAGTTACTCCTGGATACAGCACACTACCACTACAGTTACTCCTGGATACAGCACACTACCACTACAGTTACTCCTGGATACAGCACACTACCACTACAGTTACTCCTGGATACAGCACACTACCACTACAGTTACTCCTGGATACAGCACAGCACACTACCACTACAGTTACTCCTGGATACAGCATAGCACACTACCACTACAGTTACTCCTGGATACAGCACACTACCACTACAGTTACTCCTGGATACAGCACACTACCACTGCAGTTACTCCTGGATACAGCCCACTATCACTGCAGTTACTCCTGGATACAGCACACTACCACTACAGTTACTCCTGGATACTGCACACTACCATTACAGTTACTCCTGGATACAGCACAGCACACTACCAATACAGTTACTCCTGGATACAGCACACTACCACTACAGTTACTCCTGGATACAGCACACTACCACTACAGTTACTCCTGGATACAGCACACTACCATTACAGTTACTCCTGGATACAGCACAGCACACTATCAATACAGTTACTCCTGGATACAGCACACTACCACTACAGTTACTCCTGGATACAGCACACTACCACTACAGTTACTCCTGGATACAGCACACTACCATTACAGTTACTCCTGGATACAGCACAGCAAACTACCAATACAGTTACTCCTGGATACAGCACACTACCACTACAGTTACTCCTGGATACAGCACACTACCACTACAGTTACTCCTGGATACAGCACACTACCACTGCAGTTACTCCTGGATACAGCACACTACCACTACAGTTACTCTTGGATACAGCACACTACCACTAAAGTTACTTGTGGATACAGCACAGCACACTACCAATACAGTTACTCCTGGATACAGTACACTAAAACTACAGTTACTCCAGGATACAGCAAACTACCACTACAGTTACTCCTGGATACAGCACAGCACACTACCAATACAGTTACTCCTGGATACAGCACACTACCACTACAGTTACTCCTGGATACAGCACACTACCATTACAGTTACTCCTGGATACAGCACAGCACACTACCAATACAGTTACTCCTGGATACAGCACACTACCATTACAGTTACTCCTGGATACAGCACACTACCACTACAGTTACTCCTGGATACAGCACACTACCACTACAGTTACAACTAGATACAGCACACTACCACTACAGTTACTCCTGGATACAGCACACTACCAGTACAGTTACTCTTGGATCCAGCACAGCACACTACCACTACAGTTACTCCTGGATACAGCACAGCACACTACCCCTACAGTTACTCCTGCATACAGCACACTACCACTACAGTTACTCCTGGATACAGCACAGCACACTACCACTACAGTTACTCCTGGATACAGCACACTACCACTGCAGTTACTCCTGGATACAGCACAGCACACTACCACTACAGTTACTCCTGGATACAGCACACTACCACTGCAGTTACTCCTGGATACAGCACACTACCACTACAGTTACTCCTGGATACAGCACAGCACACTACCAATACAGTTACTCCTGGATACAGCACACTACCATTACAGTTACTCCTGGATACAGCACACTACCACTACAGTTACTCCTGGATACAGCACACTACCACTACAGTTACTCCTGGATACAGCACACTACCACTACAGTTACTCCTGGATACAGCACACTACCACTACAGTTACTCCTGGATACAGCACAGCACACTACCAATACAGTTACTCCTGGATACAGCACACTACCACTGCAGTTACTCCTGGATACAGCACACTACCACTACAGTTACTCCTGGATACAGCACACTACCACTACAGTTACTCCTGGATACAGCACACTACCACTACAGTTACTCCTGGATACAGCACACTACCACTACAGTTAATGTTATCAGTTCCTTTTAGCAGGCATTTTAATATACAACTTTCATATATTCACATTTTAGAATATGGAATCCTGGATCCAGCACAGCACACTACCACTACAGTTACTCCTGGATACAGCACAGCACACTACCCCCTACAGTTACTCCTGCATACAGCACACTACCACTACAGTTACTCCTGGATACAGCACAGCACACTACCACTACAGTTACTCCTGGATACAGCACACTACCACTGCAGTTACTCCTGGATACAGCACAGCACACTACCACTACAGTTACTCCTGGATACAGCACACTACCACTGCAGTTACTCCTGGATACAGCACAGCACACTACCAATACAGTTACTCCTGGATACAGCACACTACCATTACAGTTACTCCTGGATACAGCACACTACCACTACAGTTACTCCTGGATACAGCACACTACCACTACAGTTACTCCTGGATACAGCACACTACCACTACAGTTACTCCTGGATACAGCACACTACCACTACAGTTACTCCTGGATACAGCACAGCACACTACCAATACAGTTACTCCTGGATACAGCACACTACCACTGCAGTTACTCCTGGATACAGCACACTACCACTACAGTTACTCCTGGATACAGCACACTACCACTACAGTTACTCCTGGATACAGCACACTACCACTACAGTTACTCCTGGATACAGCACACTACCACTACAGTTACTCCTGGATACAGCACACTACCACTACAGTTAATGTTATCAGTTCCTTTTAGCAGGCATTTTAATATACAACTTTCATATATTCACATTTTAGAATATTTCACATCAGTGTTCAAAGGTCAGGTTATTTTGGTCAGTTGTGTGAATGTCATAATTTCAATAGAGATAGATACCTAATTTCACATTAGTTGTGCCAGGTAATCAGAGAGAGAGAGAGAGAGAGAGAGAGAGAGAGAGAGAGAGAGAGAGAGAGAGAGAGAGAGAGAGAGTGAAGGGGAGAGGGAGAAGAAGGAGAGGGAATCTACTCTGGGAGCCAGTTTATTTCCACTACGTGTGTTATTGTCCACCGTCTCTTTGCAGCAGATTCTTTGTAGTTATCTGCTCAGATTGCTGTGGCGGGCTCAGCAGGGCTTAACCCAAAATCACCTGTGAAGAAAGCTGGGGTTTAAGCCATGCATTCAAAGATGCCCCACATTTACGGGGTATATAATGTAACCTACTTTCCAACATTTGGAGACCAACCAACACCACATGATGATGTCATAGTATCATGCAGGTGACAGTATGGAGATGGTAGACTTTTTTGTTGTTGTTGCTGTTTAGTCAATTTAGTCTACAGCTCAGCGTTCAACACCATAGTGCCCTCAAAGCTCATCACTAAGCTAAGGACCCTGGGACTAAAAACCTCCCTCTGCAACTGGATCCTGGACTTCCTGACGGGCCGCCCCCAGCTGGTAAGGGTAGGTAACAACACATCTGCCACGCTGATCCTCAACACTGGGCCCCCCTCAGGGGTGCGTACTTAGTCCCCTCCTGTACTCCCTGTTCACCTACAACTGCGTGGCAGAACACAACTCCAACACCATCATTAAATTTGCCGACGACACAACAGTGGTAGGTCTGATCACCGAGAACGATGAGACAGCCTATAGGGAGGAGATCAGAGACCTGGCAGTGTGGTGCCAGGATAACAACCTCTCCCTCAATGTGAGCATGATAAAGGAGCTGATTGTGGACACCAGGAAAAGGTGGGCCGAACAGGCCCCCATTAACATCGACGTGGCTGTAGAGGGGCGCCTTTTCCTGGTGTCCACTGTTCTGAGGCTGGAGGGGAAACTCACTGTTCTGAGTCTGCAGGGGAAACTCACTGTTCTGAGTCTGCAGGGGAAACTCACTGTTCTGAGTCTGCAGGGGAAACTCACTGTTCCGGACTGTGCTGACCGCTCTGTCTCCCATTCCATGTACCAGAATGCTGCCATTGGAGGGCATTATCACCTTTACTGTTAAGGCGAGGCTGCAAGTTCTACTAACAAGATATAACCTAGCACTCTGGTACCCTGCAAACCATGACCCATTTTGTATTCTACATGAGTCAATTGTAATGGAGTCTGTTGCCCATGTTGTGAATGGTTGCTGTTCATACAAGGATTTGTACATTGCTAGACATGACCGCCTTGTGGACCTGATAGCCAGCGAGGTGAGACAGGTAGTCTCGCCAACCGCACACATCCATAAACATTATTGTGTAAGAGGAAGCTGGTTTGATGTTAATGATGATGTGTTTTCCCGTGTGCCAAATACGCCAGATGTTGTTGTTGTGGGAGAAGCCAGGGGGAGGTGCTCATTTTGGAAGTGGGCAGCTCATTTGACGGCTACATGGAGCAGGCCTTTGCCGGCAAGCTGCTTAAATACCAGCCCCTCGTGGCATGCTTGGACAGCCTC
>NC_059203.1:18489679-18559679 GCF_020615455.1 Coregonus clupeaformis | reverse complement strand
ATCTGCTATAGAGTGGTGTGTCTGTGTGACTTGCCTGCCTACCTACCTGTCCACCTTCTTGCCTGTCTGTCTGCCTTACTTTCTGTCTGCCTTGCTTTCTGTCTGCCTTACTATCTGTCTGCCTTACTTTCTGTCTGCCTGTCCGCTTGTCTGTCTGCCTTACTTTCTGTCTGCCTTGCTTTCTGTCTGCCTTACTATCTGTCTGCCTTACTTTCTGTCTGCCTGTCCGCTTGTCTGTCTGCCTTACTTTCTGTCTGCCTTACTTTCTGTCTGCCTTACTTTCTGTCTGCCTGTCCACTTGTCTGTCTGCCTTACTTTCTACCTGCTTATATGTCTGCCTTACTTTCTACCTGCCTGTCTGTCTGTCTGCTTGTGTGTGTGTGTGTGTGTGTGTGTGTGTGTGTGTGTGTGTGTGTGTGTGTGTGTGTGTGTGTGTGTGTGTGTGTGTGTGTGTGTGTGTGTGTGTGTGTGTGTGTGTTCGGGGGAGGGTCTTTATAGCATGACCTGTCACCACATCTCAATAACAATAGACCCCCCACACAGAACAGAAGTCAGTCTTGATGGTGCTCCGCCCGCCTGCCTGCCTGCCAGCCTGTCTGCCTGCCCTGGCCCTGTGGCCACCATGCAGCCAGCCCATCTCTCCTCACTTTGCAATTACAAAGAGCAGAGGGCTCTTGGTAATCAGCATTGATCTAGTCACCAACACAGCCCCAATAACATTGATCCACTCTGGTGATAGAGGGAGGGAGGGAGGGAGGGAGGGAGGGAGGGAGGGAGGGAGGGAGGGAGGGAGGGAGGGAGGCTCCTTGCTCCAGGCTCCAGGGGTAAGGGATGAAAGAGAAGAGAGGAATTGTTCTAACCTTAGGCTGTCCCTTTGGTCTTTTTCCTCCCTGGCTGTTCTGAACAACAATCTATCTGTGGTTTAACAAGTCTTGATCCTTTCACAATCTCTCTGTTACTGATGGATATGCCAATACTTATTGGAAGTTTATGCTGGTCTAGTCAAATGACATAACGATTGAAACATATTTTTATTTTTATTATGGCATTCTAATCTATAGAGGGACAATTGCTCCAAGTCTCTGGACAGCTTGGGCATTGCAGTAGTCCCACTATGGAACTGCAGACATGGACCATCACCTGCTATTTATACATCATCCATGAGATGCTTGGAGCTATGGCTTACTTCATAGCACATGATATAGGTGAATAATATCATTATATAGAATATAGAGGAAGAATCCATTATACTGGGCTCAGATTTCCCACAGTGGGCCATTTGTCACTGTAAGCACTTTTGCTTGTCATCCATACTACCTAAAGTGTTATTTACATTTTTCATTTTACCAGGAGGAGTCCCTATGCCTGGCAGGTCTGAGTGTCTGCTTCTATAATAGTGTGTCTGTAGAGTGTCTGTGTGTTGGTGTATCTGTAATAGGATCTCGCAATGAGTGTCATTGTAATGTGCGGATGGATCAGGAATGTGATAAACACAAACCGCTCTTGGCTGGCAGGCTGGCTGGCTGCATGGCTGGCTGCCTTGCTCTCTGTCTAGGTGTCTGACATGGCTCTCTGGCTGGCTGGCTGGCTGTCTGGCTGACTGGCTCTCTGGCTGGCTTGCTGGCTGACTGGCTCTCTGGCTGGCTGGTTGGCTGGCTGGCTGACTGGCTGGCTGACTGGCTCTATGGCTGGCTGGCTGGCTGGCTGGCTGGCTGACTGGCTCTTTGGCTGGCTGGCTGGCTGGCTGACTGGCTCTTTGGCTGGCTGGCTGGCTGACTGACTAGCTCTCTGGCTGGCTAGCTGGCTGACTGGCTCTCTGGCTGGCTGGCTGACTGGCTCTCTGGCTGGCTGGCTGGCTGACTAGCTCTCTGGCTGGCTGGCTGGCTGGCTGACTGGCTGTCTGGCTCGCTGGCTGGCTGACTAGCTCTCTGGCTGGCTGGCTGGCTGACTGGCTCTCTGGCTGTCTAGCTGGCTGACTGGCTCTCTGGCTGGCTGTCTGGCTGACTGGCTCTATGGCTGGCTGGCTGGCTGACTGGCTCTATGGCTGGCTGGATGACTGGCTCTCTGGCTGGCTGGCTGGCTGACTGGCTGACTAGCTCTCTGACTGGCTGGTTGACTGGCTCTCTGGCTGGCAGGCTGGCTGACTGGCTCTCTGGCTGGCTGGCTGGCTGGCTGACTGGCTCTATGGCTGGCTGGCTGACTGGCTCTCTGGCTGGCTGGCTGACTAGCTCTTTGGCTGGCCGGCTGGTTGACTGGCTCTCTGGCTGGCAGGCTGGCTGACTGGCTCTCTGGCTGGCAGGCTGGCTCTCTGGCAGGCTGGCTGACTGACTGGCTCTCTGACTAGGGAGAGAGAGAGAGCAAGAGAGAGAGAGAGAGAGAGAGAGAGAGAGAGAGAGAGAGAGAGAGAGAGAGAGAGAGAGAGAGAGAGAGAGAGAGAGAGAGAGACACTATGTACAGACTCAGTGAGCATAGCGTTGCTATTGAGAAAGGTCGCCGTAGGCAGACCTGCCTCTCAAGAGAAGACAGGCTATGTGCACACCGCCCACAAAATAAGGTGGAAACTGAGATGCACTTCCTAACCTCCTGCCAAATGTATGACCATATTAGAGACACATATTTCCCTCAGATTACACAGATCCACAAAGAATTTGAAAACAAATCCAATTTTGATAAACTCCCATATCTATTGAGTGAAATACCACAGTGTGCAATCACAGCAACAAAATGTGTGACCTGTTGCCACAAGAAAAGGGCAACCAGTGAAGAACAAACACCATTGTAAATATGTATATTTATTTTCCCTATTGTACTTTAACTATTTGCACATCGTTACAACACAATATATAGCAATAATATTATACTTGAAATGTCTCTATTCCTTTGGAACTTTTGTGAGTGTTATGTTTACTGTTAATTTTGTATTGTTAATTTAAATGTTGTTTATTATCTATTTCACTTGTTTGGCAACGTAAACATATGTTTCCCATGTCAATGAAGCCCCTTAAATTGAAATTGAATTAAATTGAGAGAGAGAGAGAGAGAGAGAGAGAGAGAGAGAGAGAGAGAGAGAGAGAGAGAGAGAGAGAGAGACAGAAACATTATCTGTGTACAACGTAAAACACCAAATAATGCATGCAAAGCAGAATAAGGACGATACCCACTAATGATCAAAATCCAAAAAATAGCCGTTCAATTCTACAACCACATAAAAGGAAGCGGTTCTCAAATCTTCTATTACAAAGCCATCACCTACAGAGAGATTAACCTAGAGAAGAGTCCCCTCAGCAAACTGGTCCTGGGGCTCTGTTCACAAACACAAACAGAGCCCCAGGTGATATCCTGATGCCTAGTCACTTTATCCTGCCTTCATGTACATATCTACCTCTCATACCTTATTATTACCTATCCTGATGCCTAGTCACTTTATCCTGCCTTCATGTACATATCTACCTCACATACCTTATTATTACCTATCCTGATGCCTAGTCACTTTATCCTGCCTTCATGTACATATCTACCTCAAATACCTTATTATTATCTATCCTGATGCCTAGTCACTTTATCCTGCCTTCATGTAGATATCTACCTCAAATACCTTATTATTATCTACCCTGATGCCTAGTCACTTTACCCTGCCTTCATGTACATATCTACCTCAAATACCTTATTATTATCTATCCTGATGCCTAGTCACTTTACCCTGCCTTCATGTAGATATCTACCTCAAATACCTTATTATTATCTATCATGATGCCTAGTCACTTTACCCTGCCTTCATGTACATATCTACCTAAAATACCTTATTATTATCTATCCTGATACCTAGTCACTTTACCCTGCCTTCATGTACATATCTACCTCAAATACCTTATTATTATCTATCCTGATACCTAGTCACTTTACCCTGCCTTCATGTACATGTCTACCTCAAATACCTTATTATTATCTATCCTGATACCTAGTCACTTTACCCTGCCTTCATGTACATATCTACCTCAAATACCTTATTATTACCTATCCTGATGCCTAGTCACTTTACCCTGCCTTCATGTACATATCTACCTCACATACCTTATTATTATCTATCCTGATGCCTAGTCACTTTACCCTGCCTTCATGTACATATCTACCTCAAATACCTTATTATTATCTACCCTGATGCCTAGTCACTTTACCCTGCCTTCATGTACATATCTACCTCAAATACCTTATTATTATCTACCCTGATGCCTAGTCACTTTACCCTGCCTTCATGTACATATCTACCTCAAATACCTTATTATTATATATCCTGATCTATCCTATACACTTTACCCTACTGTCATGTACATATCTACCTCAAATACCTTATTATTATCTATCCTGATGCCTAGTCAATTTACCCTACCTTCATGTACATATCTACCTCACATACCTTATTATTATCTATCCTGATGCCTAGTCAATTTACCCTACCTTCATGTACATATCTGTCACGGTTTACTAAGCCAGAACCCAGAAGCAGACCAGGACAAGGTGAGTTGAAACGAAGGTGAGTATTTATTTAACAGATTCCAAAAACGATGTAGAATAATCCAGGGGACAGAGCGGACGGCGGAGATGAGTTGGTGGAGGTGCAGTGGTAGATCCAAGAATGGCTCGGCAGCCGCCGACAACCAGGCAGGGGTTGGGTGAAGGTTCCGGGAGATTGATGTTCATGGCTAACGATCCGGCAGGGAATGGATGTTAGGCCAGAGCCTAAGAAGGGTGATGATCAGGACCAGGTGTGCAGATTGCTGATGGGATGCAGGTGCGGAAATCAAGAGAGCTCCCCGGAGCGTTCCCGAACCCTCGGGAAACTGGAGATCACGAACAGAAAAACTAGTCACCAGACAGGACCCGACTCAGACTGCCGGGATCGTTACAGTACCCCCCCTCCGACGAACGCCACCGGGCGGACTCCCCGGAGCGCCAGGATGGAGGCGGTAGAAGTCACTGATGAGGTCAGCATCTAGGACCTGTCGCCGCGAATCCAACTCCTCTCTTCAGGACCATACCCCTCCCAGTCCACGAGATACTGGAAACCCCGGCCCCGCCGTCTGGAATCCATGATGCGACGCACCGTGTAGGCAGGACCACCTCCGATCATCCGAGGAGGAGGAGGAGGAGGCGGAGGAGGCAACAGAGGACTGAGGAAAACAGGCTTGAGGCAGGAGACATGAAAGGTGGGATGGACTCTGAGCGTCCTCGGGAGTTTGAGTCGAACTGCCACCGGATTGATCACCTTCTCCACCACAAACGGACCAATGAACTTCGGTAACAACTTCCTAGACTCAGTCCGTAACGGAAGATCCCGTGTGGCCAACCAGACCCTATCTCCGATGGTGTAGGTGGGAGCGGGGATCCGACAACGATTCGCCTGGAGCTGATACCGGTCCGAAACTCTAAGGAGTGCCTTTCTGGCCCGATGCCAGGTCCGGTGGCAACGGCATTTAATATGGGCCTGAACAGAAGGCACTGAGAGCTCCTTCTCCTGAGAAGGGAACAAGGGAGGTTGGTAGCCATACAGGCACTGGAAGGAGACATCCCAGTGGCAGATGTAGGGAGAGTATTGTGGGCATACTCAACCCAAGGCAACTGAGAGACCCAGGAGGTGGGGTTGGAAGAGGCCAGGCAGCGTAGCGTGGATTCCATCTTCTGGTTGGCTCTCTCCGCCTGACCATTAGATTGGGGGGTGAAAACCAGATGTGAGACTGACTGTAGCTCCAATGGCCAAACAGAAGGACTTCCAGACAGCAGAGGTAAACTGAGGGCCACGGTCGGAAACGATATCACTGGGCAACCCGTGGACCCTGAAAACCTCCCCTAACCAGGATCTCGGACGTCTCCGAGGCAGAGGGAAGCTTGGCAATTGGCACAAAGTGGGCGAACTTGCTGAATCTGTCCACGATAGTCAGAACGACCGTGTTCCCCCTCAGAAGCGGGCAACCCAGTGACAAAGTCCAGGGCCAGATGCGACCATGGTCGCCGGGGGAATAGGAAGGGGGTGAAGTAGTCCAGAGCTGGGCCGATTGGTACTCTTATTCTGCGCACACACTGGACAGGCAGCAACATAACCCGAGTATCCTCGGCCATGGCAGGCCACCAAAACGTCTGCGAAGAAACGCATCGTCCGAGCCACGCCAGGGTGACAAGCCATCTTGCTGGCGTGGGACCATTTGAGGACCGCAGGACGAACCGACTCAGGCACAAACAACCGACCGGGTGGACCGTTACCGGGACCGGGGCTGCGTCCAAGAGCCGCCATCACCTCCTCCTCAATCTTCCACCTAACAGCTCCCACGACGCAGTTCCGGGGGAGAATTGTCTCGGTCTTGGACCCACTCTCCTCCCGTCTTGGAGAACATCCGAGACAAGGCGTCCGCCTTGCCGTTCTTAGATCCAGGTCGGAACGTCAGGGAAAAACTTGAATCATCCGAAAAACAACGACCACCTGGCCTGACGGGAGTTGAGACGTCTAGCCGATTGCACGTAAGCAAGATTCTTGTGGTCAGTCCAGACAATAAACGGCTGCTCCGCCCCTCCAACCAGTGGCGCCACTCCTCCAAGGCAAGTTTCACCGCGAGAAGCTCCCGGTTACCCACATCGTAATTCCTCTCCGCAGGCGAAAGCGCGACGAGTAGTAGGCGCAGGGATGGAGTTTACTGTCCGTGGAGCATCGCTGCGACAGGATGGCGCCAACTCCCACATCAGACGCGTCCCACTTCAACGACGAACTGACGGGCCGTGTCCGGTTGAGAGAGAATCGGTGCGTTGGTGAATCGCCTCTTCAAATCCAGAAACGCTCGATCCGCCTCCGGATTCCACTTGAAGCTCCTGATACTGGAAGTCAAGGCCGTTAACGGAGCGGCCACACGGCTGTAATCCCGGATGAATCTGCGGTAGAAATTCGCAAACCCCAAAAATCTCTGGAGCTGCAATCTCGTGACGGGCTGGGCCCATTCCAGAACCGCTCTAACCTTCTCCTGGTCCATCCCTAATCTCTCCCCTGGAGATGATGTACCCGAGAAAGGATGTCGTGTGGGCGTGAAACTCGCACTTCTCGGCCTTCACGAACAGGCGATTCTCCAACAATCGCTGCAGAACCTGCCGGACATGCTGGACGTGGTCGGAAGGTTCCTTCGAGAAGATCAGAATGTCATCCAGGTAAACAAACACAAAGAGACCGATCATATCTCTCAGGACGTCGTTCACCATACTCTGGAATACCGCTGGAGCATTGGTCAGTCCAAACGGCATCACCTGATACTCGAGTGACCCATCGGTGTATTGAAACCCGTCAACCACTCGTCTCCCTCTCTGATCCGGACCATGTGATACGCATTGCGTAGGTCTAGCTTGGTGAACACCGTAGCACCCTGTAAGGAGTCGAAGGCAGAACTCATCAAGGGCAGGGGATACTTGTTCTTGACCGTGATGTCATTCAACCCCCGATAATCAATACACGGTCGAAGAGAGCCATCCTTCTTACCCACAAAGAAGAATCCTGCCCCCAGGGGTGATGACGAGGGACGAACGAGACCAGCAGCTAGAGACTCCTTGATGTAGGTCTCCAAAGCCTCACGTTCAAGGCGGGAGATACTGTATAACCTTCCCTTGGGGTAGACAGCTCCAGGGACCAGGTTGATGGCACAATCATATGGTCGGTGGGGAGGGAGTGACAGAGCCTTCTGCTTACTGAACACTTCCCCCAAATCGTGATATGTCTCGGGAACCAGGGACAAATCTGGGGGTTTAGCCTCAATCACCTGACTGGGAACCGAATGGGGACAGGCAGTCTTGAGACAGTTAGCATGACAATCAAGGCTCCAACTCGTTACCTTGCCCGTCACCCAATCGAACGTGGGATTGTGTTCCTTCAGCCAGGGGTATCCAAGGACCAGAGGAACATGGGAAGACGGCAGAATGAAGAATGAAATCATCTCCGAATGATTCCCCGACAACAGCATCTTAACCGGTTCAGTCCTCATCGTGATACGTGCCAGACTACTGCCGTTCAGAGTGGTCGCCTCAATGACTTCCGCAATTGCTCCTTGGAAAGCCCCAGCTGTTCCACCAACTCGGCATCAAGAAAGCTTCCATCGGCACCTGAATCGATAAAAGCGTTAATCGCTAAGCTCTGATTCCTGTTCACAAGGGTAGCCGGGAAACGGGGTCTGACAGAGGTACTGAGAGGTTGAAACTGGCTCGCTAAAAGTCCTCCCAACTTTAGCGAGCCGGGCAGTTTGACGACCGCCGGGAACAAGTGGAGATGTAATGTCCCGAGCTACCACAGTAGAGGCAGCAGTTGGTCTTACGTCTATGTTGACGCTCCTCCTTGGTTAACCCGTGCCGCCCCCACTTGCATGGGTTCAGAATCGGGAGAGAGGACCTCTCCACTAATCCTTTGTGGTGGAGAATGATCGACGTGTTCTGGTCCACCACCCGACCCGACTGGGAACTGAGAAGCTGATCGATTGGGACGGACCCCATTGCTTCTCCCTCCTTCGCTCTCGGACTCGATTATCCACCCGAACAGACAAGGCTACCAAGCTGTCCAGGTCACTAGGCTCCGGATAGGAGATCAACTCATCCTTGAGCTGCTCCGACAGACCCTGGTAAAAGGCCGCTTGCAGAGACTCCTCATTCCACCCACTCTCCACAGCCAACGTCTTGAACTCGATCACGAAGTCGGCCACGCTGCGAGTTCCTTGGTGAATCGAAAACAGGCGCCTAGCTGCGTCCCTCCCTCGGACGGAATGGTCGAAGAGCTTCCTCATCTCGGCCGTGAACCCCTGGTATGAAGCCATGCAGGGGTCTTGTCGTTCCCAAACGGCTGAAGCCCACTCCAGCGCTCGACCACGCAGCAACTCAATCACAAAGGCTATCCTAGCCTTGTCTGTGGCATAAGAGTAGGGCTGTAGATCGAACACTAACCCACACTGCATAAGGAAAGAACGGCATCTTCCCAGCTCCCCTCATATTTATCCGGCGTCGGAACCTTGGGCTCACGGAAGGACACAGCTCCAGACGCGGCAGGCGAGATGGGTGAAACCGGTAGTGGATCCTCCACCGGAAACGCGTGCGCTGGTTCTGGACCTCCGTCAGGTCGGTAGAAAGGTTCCGAACTGCCAACGCGATCTCCTGTAGCTCCGTGCTATGATGGCCCAACATCTTCTCCTGATGGGTAATGGCATGGCGAACAGAGTCCAGGTCCGCTGGGTTCATACTGGCCGGATCGTTCTGTCACGGTTTACTAAGCCAGAACCCAGAAGCAGACCAGGACAAGGTGAGTTGAAACGAAGGTGAGTATTTATTTAACAGATTCCAAAAACGATGTAGAATAATCCAGGGGACAGAGCGGACGGCGGAGATGAGTTGGTGGAGGTGCAGTGGTAGATCCAAGAATGGCTCGGCAGCCGCCGACAACCAGGCAGGGGTTGGGTGAAGGTTCCGGGAGATTGATGTTCATGGCTAACGATCCGGCAGGGAATGGATGTTATGCCAGAGCCTAAGAAGGGTGATGATCAGGACCAGGTGTGCAGATTGCTGATGGGATGCAGGTGCGGAAATCAAGAGAGCTCCCCGGAGCGTTCCCGAACCCTCGGGAAACTGGAGATCACGAACAGAAAAACTAGTCACCAGACAGGACCCGACTCAGACTGCCGGGATCGTTACACATATCTACCTCAAATACCTTATTATTATCTATCCTGATGCCTAGTCACTTTACCCTACCTTCATGTACATATCTACCTCAAATACCTTATTATTATCTATCCTGATGCCTAGTCACTTTACCCTGCCTTCATGTACATATCTATCTCAAATACCTTATTATTATCTATCCTGATCTATCCTATACACTTTACCCTGCCTTCATGTACATATCTACCTCAAATACCTTATTATTATCTATCCTGATCTATCCTATACACTTTACCATGCCTTCATGTACATATCTACCTCAAATACCTTATTATTATCTATCCTGATACCTAGTCACTTTACCCTGCCTTCATGTACATATCTACCTCAAATACCTTATTATTATCTATCCTGATGCCTAGTCACTTTACCCTGCTTTCATGTAGATATCTACCTTAAAGACTTTGCACTTCTGCATTTTGATCTGTTACTGGTACTCCCTGTATGTAGCTCCCTTCTCTTGTATTTTATTTTATTTATCTTGTGTTAGTTACTATTTTATTTGTTTGTATTATTTTATTTTATTATTAAATCATGAGAAAACAAAAATATAATTACTTGACCCATTAGAAAGAACTATCCAAAAAACAAAGCAAACTGGAATGCTTTTTGACCCTAAACAGAAAGTACTGACCCAAAATTAAGGAAAGCTTTGACTATGTATAGACTCAGTGAGCATTGCCTTGCTATTGAAAGAGGCTGCCGTAGGCATTCCTGGATTTTGAGAGAAGACAGGCTATATGGCCACTTCCCACAAAATGAGGTGGAAACTGAGCTGCACTTCCTAACCTTCTGCCAAATGTATGACCCAGGGTTTCCGTTATGAAAATGTGGCACTTGACATTTGACCAGCAGCAGTTTAATTTAACGGACATTTGAGACATTTTCCGAACACATATGCATTGGGTGCAAAACCTGATTAGGGCATACACCCACCGTGCTCAGAACGACAGAAATCACATTTTGATTATGGTTATTCATCTTAACAGAACATAGAGGTCGAGGATGCAATGACGTGTGTCCTCAATTCTGATGTGCACTTTGAAGATGTAAAAAAAAAACTGTCCACAATTACTTTTCCTCAGCCAACAGCACCAGTAATGAACAGCAAAATCACTAGCCTATGCAGAGGCGACGCGTGAGTTTCAAGTTTGGGGACGGAAATGTCCACCATAAAAATGCACCTTTATAATAAAGCATTCCATGTATCATCACATTTGCAAATGTGTGTGAGATAGCCTACTACTATTGGTAATGTGATGAGTAGATTGGATAGTCATAATTTAAACTAATAATATAACTAAATTACTGTTCGCAAAAAACACCATTCAATGCATGTCTGAGTGCGTATAGTGTAGAGGCCTGGGCAATAGGCTATATCAGATATGTTTATTTTTTCTTTGCACGGGAAAAACACCTCTCATGCAATTCTACTGCACTTTATATGACTGGAGACATTTTTTTTTTAAAGGACAAATTACAGGGTAGCCTACTCTGCTGACACTGACAAACAGATCAATAAAAACAAAGTTGTCCATATAATAGGCCTACGAGAAGGGGAGACACAAATACAATATGACCTCCATCTAAACTGGAGGAGGAAATGATTGTCAAAAAAAATACTTTTAAGTAGCACTGACCCAACACTAACCCAACACTGACCCAACACTGACCCAACACTAACCCAACACTGACCCTACACTGATCCATCACTGACCCAACACTGACCCATCACTGGCCCATCACTGACCCATCACTGACCCATCACTGACCCAACACTGACCCAACACTGTATGTGTGCAGTACCACTCACTGGGGATATGGCTGCTGCTCTCTGCTGGTGCCAGGAAGATAGGCTATACTGTTGTTCACTCAATTAAATTGAGAATTTTGATAACTAAAAGACAGATGAAAGTATATTCATTGTCTTCTCTTTCTATTTGCTTTCAAAAGTATGTTTTCCTGCGATTAAATGTAGAAATATTTATTATTATGTCTGGCTGTCTACTTTTTACTGACAGTTGCAACTGAACAAATCATCTATTTGGTATTTGCCGCACGTGCTGTCCAAACTGCACGCCCTTCCTTCCGACTGTAGGCAATGCCATTTAAAACAATCCACAACTTATTCATTTTTTAAGGCTAGGGGGAAGCTAATGATTCTCTGTGGCCAAGTCATGCTTTAGTAGCATATTTGAATGATTTTATTTATGTATGTATAGGCAGGAATATTTGTATTTTATTATGCATCCCCATTAGCTGCTGCCAGGGGCATACATTTTAAAAACATTACATTTACATTTACATTTACATTTACATTTACGTCATTTAGCAGACGCTCTTATCCAGAGCGACTTACAAATTGGAGCATTCACCTTATGATAGCCAGTGGGACAACCACTTTACAATTTATTTATTTTTATATTTTAAAATACATTCATAACAGATTTCACAACATATTAAGTGTATGCCCTCAGGCCTCTACTCTACTACCACATATCTATAACACAAAATCCATAAGTACATGTGTGTATAGTGCGTATGTCATCGTGTGTTTGTATGCATGTGTCTATGTTTGTGTTGCTTCACAGTCCCCGCTGTTCCATAAGGTGTATTTTTACCAGTTTTTTAAAATCTGATTCTACTGCTTGCATCAGTTACTTGATGTGGAATAGAGTTCCATGTAGTCATGGCTCTATGTAGTACTGTGCACCTCCCATAGTCTGTTCTGGACTTGGGGACTGTGAAGAGACCTCTGGTGGCATGTCTTGTGGGGTATGCAATGGTGTCTAAACAGACAGCTGGGGACTGTGAAGAGACCTCTGGTGGCATGTCTTGTGGGGTATGCAATGGTGTCTAAACAGACAGCTCGGTACATTCAGCTCGTCGACAGCTCTTACAAAAACAAACAGTGATGAAGTCAATCTCTCTTCCACTCTGAGCCAGGAGAGACTGACATGCATGTCATTAATGTTAGCTCTCTGTGTACTTTTAAGGGCCAGCCGTGCTGCCCTGTTCTGAGCCAACTGCAATTTTCCCAAGTGCCTCTTTGTGGCACTACTGAACAGTAGTCTAGGTGTGACAAAACTAGGGCCTGTAGGACCTGCCTTGTTGATAGTGTTGTTAAGAAGGCAGAGCAGCGCTTAATTATTGACATACTTCTCCCCATCTTAGCTACTGTTGTATCAACATGCTTTGACCATGACTGCCTACAATCCAGGGTTACTCCAAGCAGTTTAGTCACCTCAACTTTCTCAATTTCCACATTATTCCTAACGAGATGCAGTTGAGGTTTAAGGTTTAGTGAATAATTTGAGCCAAATACAATGCTTTTAGTTTAGGATATATTCAGGACTAACTTATTGCACTTACTTTGTTAAGTGTTGCAGTTATTTCAGTTGCTGTAGTAGCTGACGTGTATAGTGTTGAGTCATCCGCATACATAGACACACTGGCTTTACTCAGAGCCAGTGGCATGACGTTAGTAAAGATGAAAAAAAGCAAGGGGCCTAGACAGCTGCCCTGGGGAATTCCTGATTCTACCTGGATTATGTTTGAGAGGCTTCCATGAAAGAACACCCTCTGTGTTCTGTTAGACAAGTAACTCTTTATCCACATTATAGCAGGGGGTGGAAAGCCATAACACATATGTTTTTCCAGCAGCAGACTATGATTGACAATGTCAAAAGCCACACTGAAGTCTAACAAAACAGCCCCCACAATATTTTTATCATCAATTTCTCACAGCCAATCATCAGTCATTTGTGTAAGTGCTGTGCTTGTTGAATGTCCTTCTCTATAAGCATGCTGAAAGTTTGTTGTCAATTTGTTTCCAGTAAAATAGCATTGTATATGGTCAAACATTTTTTTTTTACAATAGCTTACTAAGAGTTGGTAACAAGCTTATTGGTCGGCTGTTTGAGCCAGTAAAGGGGGCTTTACTATTCTTAGGTAGTGGAATGACTTTTGCTTCCCTCCAAGCCTGGGGGCACATGCATTCTAGTAGGCTTAAATTGAGAATATGGCAAATAGGAGTGGCAATATCGTCCGCTATTATGCTCAGCAATTTTCCATCCCAGTTGTCAGACCCCGGTGGCTTGTCATTGTTAATAGACAACAATAATTTGTTCACCTCTTCCACACTCACTTTACGGAATTCAAAATTACAATGCTTGTCTTTCATAATTTGCTCAGATATACTTGGATGTGTAGTGTCAGCAGTTGTTTACTAATCTTGCCAATGAAAAAAGTATTAAAGTAGTTGGTAATATCAGTTGGTTTTGTGATGAATGAGCCATTTGATTCAACTAATGATTGGAGCTGAGTTTGCCTTTTTTCCAAAAATTTCATTTAAGGTGCTCCAAAGCTTTTTACTCTCATTCTTTATGTCATTTATCCTTGTTTCATAGTGTTGTTTCTTCTTCTTTTTATTCAGTTTAGTCACATGATTTCTCAATTTGCAATACGTTTGCCAATCGGTTGTGCAGCCAGACTTATTTGCCATTCCTTTTGCCTCATCCCTCTCAACCATACAATTTTTCAATTCCTCATCATTCCACGGGGATTTAACAGTTTTTACAGTCATTTTCTTAATGGGTGCACGCTTATTAGTAACTGGAATAAGCAATTTCATAAATGTGTCAAGTGCAGTGTCTGTTTGCTCCTCATTACACACCACGGACCAACATATATTCTTTACATCAACAACAAAGGAATCATTACAAAACATATTGTATGACCTCTTATTCCAGCCTTTGGAACTTTGGTTTTCCTCTATATGGCTACTATATTCTGATCACTACATCCAATGGATTTGGATACTGCTTTCAAACAAATCTCTGCAGCATTAGTAAAGATATGATCAATACATGTTGATGATTTCATTCCTGTACTGTTTGTAACCCACCTGGTAGGTTGACTGATAACCTGAACCAGGTTGCAGGCACTGGTTACAGTTTGAGGCTTTTTCTTGAGTGGGCAGCCTGATGAAAGCCAGTCAATATTTAAATCACCCAGAAAGTATACCTCTCTTTTGATATCACATACATTATCAAGCATTTCACACATTATCCAGATACTGACTGTTAGCACTTGGTGGTCTATAGCAGCTTCCCACCAGAATGGGCTTTAGGTGAGGCAGATGAACCTGTAGCCATATTACTTCAACAGTATTTACCATGATGCTCTCTAATCGTCACAGTAATGTGGTTCTGAATATCAACAGCTGTCACGGATTCTGCCGAGGCTGCCCCTCCTCCTTGCTCGGGCAGGCTTCGGCGTTCGTCGTCACCGGAGTACTAGCTGCTGCCGATCTATGTTCTATGTTTCTATGTTCATAATATAATAATAATATGCCATTTAGCAGACGCTTTTGTCCAAAGCGACTTACAGTCATGTGTGCATACATTTTTTACGTATGGGTGGTCCCGGGGATCGAACCCACTACCCTGGCGTTACAAGCGCCGCGCTCTACCAATTGAGCTTCATCTGGTTGTTGTCTAGTGTTGCACACCTGTTTCCCATTATGGTATTATGTCCTTCCCTATTTAACCTGTTCCCTCCCACTGTGTGTTGTGCGTGTTTGTTACTTGTTTCAAGTGTTGTTTGTGAGCGGGTTTGCTCCTCCCTGTGTTGGAGGTTTTGCTTGTTTCTTTACTATTCAGTAAAGTAGATTTTCATTTCATTCTGCGTCCTGCGCTTGACTCTGGCCTACCGCATTCCACAGACATTCATGACAACAGCAACACCTCCACCATCGGTATGTATATATGTATATTTTCTGTAAATGTTATAACCTTATATTGCTACCACTGTATCACCAAAGGTATTATCTAAGTGAGTTTCAGAGATCAGTCAGAATATGAATGTCATCTGTTAATAGCAAATTATTGTTCTTAAACTACATATGTTAATGTGGGCTATTTTGAGCATTTTTCTTCTGGGATGCTTAGGCTATATAATTTTGGCAATTTAATTAAATTTACATTTTACATTTTACATTTTAGTCATTTAGCAGACGCTCTTATCCAGAGCGACTTACAGGAGCAATTAGGGTTAAGTGCCTTGCTCAAGGGCACATTTACGTCATTTAGCAGACGCTCTTATCCAGAGCGACTACAAATTGGTGCATTCACCCTATAGCCAGTGGGATAACCACTTTACAATTATACTTTTTTTTTTTTGGGGGTAGAAGGATTACTTTATCCTATCCCAGGTGTTCCTTAAAGAGGTGGGGTTTCAAATGTCTCCGGAAGGTGGTGAGTGACTCCGCTGTCCTGGCGTCGTGAGGGAGCTTGTTCCACCATTGGGGTGCCAGAGCAGCGAACAGCTTTGACTGGGCTGAGCGGGAACTATGCTTCCGCAGAGGAAGGGGAGCCAGCAGGCCAGAGGTGGATGAACGCAATGCCCTCGCCTGGGTGTAGGGACTGATCAGAGCCTGAAGGTACGGAGGTGCCGTTCCCCTCACTGCTCCATAGGCAAGCACCATGGTCTTGTAACGGATGCGAGCTTCAACTGGAAGCCAGTGGAGTGTGCGGAGGAGGGGGTGACGTGAGAGAACTTGGGAAGGTTGAACACCAGACGGGCTGCGGCATTCTGGATGAGTTGTAGGGGTTTAATGGCACAGGCAGGGAGCCCAGCCAACAGCGAGTTGCAGTAATCCAGACGGGAGATGACAAGTGCCTGGATTAGGACCTGTGCCGCTTCCTGTGTAAGGCAGGGTCGTACTCTCCGAATGTTGTAGAGCATGAACCTGCAGGATCGGGTCACCGCCTTGATGTTGGCGGAGAACGACAGGGTGTTGTCCAGGGTCACGCCAAGGCTCTTCGCACTCTGGGAGGAGGACACAACGGAGTTGTCAACCGTGATGGCGAGATCATGGAACGGGCAGTCCTTCCCCGGGAGGAAGAGCAGCTCCGTCTTGCCAGGGTTCAGCTTGAGGTGGTGATCCGTCATCCATACTGATATGTCGGCCAGACATGCAGAGATGCGATTCGCCACCTGGTTATCAGAAGGGGGAAAGGAGAAGATTAGTTGTGTATCGTCAGCGTAGCAATGATAGGAGAGGCCATGTGAGGATATGACAGAGCCAAGTGACTTGGTGTATAGGGAGAAAAGGAGAGGGCCTAGAACTGAGCCCCTGGGGACACCAGTGGTGAGAGCACGTGGTGCGGAGACAGCTTCTCGCCACGCCACTTGGTAGGAGCGACCGGTCAGGTAGGACGCAATCCAGGAGTGAGCCGCGCCGGAGATGCCCAGCTCGGAGAGGGTGGAGAGGAGGATCTGATGGTTCACTGTATCAAAGGCAGCAGACAGGTCTAGAAGGACAAGAGCAGAGGAGAGAGAGTTATCTTTAGCAGTGCGGAGAGCCTCCGTGACACAGAGAAGAGCAGTCTCAGTTGAATGACCAGTCCTGAAACCTGACTGGTTTGGATCAAGAAGGTCATTCTGAGAGAGATAGCAAGAGAGTTGGCTAAAGACGGCACGCTCAATAGTTTTGGAAAGAAAAGAAAGAAGGGATACTGGTCTGTAGTTGTTGACATCAGTGGGATCGAGTGTTGGTTTTTTGAGAAGGGGTGCAACTCTCGCTCTCTTGAAGACGGAAGGGACATGGCCAGCGGTCAAGGATGAGTTGATCAGCGAGGTGAGGTAGGGGAGAAGGTCACCGGAGATGGTCTGGAGAAGAGAGGAGGGGATGGGGTCAAGCGGGCTAATTTACTTAGGGAAAGCTTCAAATCAAATCAAATCAAATCCAATTTTATTGGCCACATGCGCCAAATACAACAGGTGTAGACCTTACCGTGAAATGCTTACTTACAGCCCTTAACCATCAATGCATTATTTTTTTTTATAAAAAAGTAAAATAAAACAACAAACAACAAAAAAGAATTGATTAAAAAAGAGCAGAAGTAAAATAAAATAACAGTAGGGAGGCTATATACAGGGGGGTACCGGTGCAGAGTCAATGTGCGGGGGCACCGGCTAGTTGAGGTAGTTGAGGTAACATGTACATGTGGGTAGAGTTAAAGTGACTATACATAAATAATTAACAGAGTAGCAGCAGCGTAAAAATATGGGGTGGGGGTGAGGGGGCAGTGCAAATAGTCTGGGTAGCCATGATTAGCTGTTCAGGAGTCTTATGGCTTGGGGGTAGAAGCTGTTGAGAAGTCTTTTGGGCCTAGACTTGGCACTCCGGTACCGCTTGCTGTGCGGTAGCAGAGAGAACAGTCTATGACTAGGGTGGCTGGAGTCTTTGACAATTTTGAGGGCCTTCCTCTGACACCGCCTGGTATAGAGGTCCTGGATGGCAGGAAGCTTGGCCCCAGTGATGTACTGGGCCGTACGCACTACCCTCTGTAGTGCCTTGCGGTCGGAGGCCAAGCAGTTGCCATACCAGGCGATGATGCAACCAGTCAGGACGCTCTCAATGGTGCAGCTGTAGAATGTTTTGAGGATCTGAGGACCCATGCCAAATCTTTTCAGTCTCCTGAGGGGGAATAGGCTTTGTCGTGCCCTCTTCACGACTGTCTTGGTGTGTTTGGACCATGATAGTTTGTTGGTGATGTGGACACCAAGGAACTTGAAGCTCTCAACCTGCTCAACTACAGCCACATCGATGAGAATTGGGGCGTGCTCAGTCCTCTTCTCTTTCCTGTAGTCCACAATCATCTCCTTTGTCTTGGTCACGTTGAGGGAGAGGTTGTTATCCTGGCACCACACGGCCAGGTCTCTGACCTCCTCCCTATAAGCTGTCTCATCGTTGAGGGAGAGGTTCTTGTCCTGGCACCACACGGCCAGGTCTCTGACCTCCTCCCTATAGGCTGTCTCATCGTTGAGGGAGAGGTTGTTGTCCTGGCACCACATGGCCAGGTCTCTGACCTCCTCCCTATAGGCTGTCTCATCGTTGAGGGAGAGGTTGTTGTCCTGGCACCACAAGGCCAGGTCTCTGACCTCCTCCCTATAGGCTGTCTCATCGTTGAGGGAGAGGTTGTTGTCCTGGCACCACACGGCCAGGTCTCTGACCTCCTCCCTATAGGCTGTCTCATCGTTGAGGGAGAGGTTCTTGTCCTGGCACCACACAGCCAGGTCTCTGACCTCCTCCCTATAGGCTGTCTCATCGTTGACGGAGAGGTTGTTGTCCTGGCACCACACGGCCAGGTCTCTGACCTCCTCCCTATAGGCTGTCTCATCGTTGAGGGAGAGGTTGTTGTCCTGGCACCACAAGGCCAGGTCTCTGACCTCCTCCCTATAGGCTGTCTCATCGTTGAGGGAGAGGTTGTTATCCTGGCACCACACGGCCAGGTCTCTGACCTCCTCCCTATAGGCTGTCTCATCGTTGAGGGAGAAGTTGTTGTCCTGGCACCACACGGCCCACTGCCTATCAGCCTATGTCAATATACTATCCCCCATAGTAGAAAAGTTGACCTATTCTATTGGTCAGCTTGTCGAGAAAGAAATAGCCCAAACAGACTCTGGGACAGCTGTGGGAAGATAGATCCCAAATTCATACAACCTGCAGGCCTAGGCTACATAAAAAAATACATACAAAAGCAATGAGTCTGATGCAACTGATCAGAATATTTAGCTTAAAATGTTGATAAGCTATTATTTCTAAACATTATTAGTGCAGCTATGTGAACAAAGGCAGTAGACTACGCGTGAATGTGGATACCAGACAATGAAGGAAAATGTAAAACCAATAGAACATGAGATAAATAGGCTACTGGTTTCAATGGCATATGGACGTTTCTATAAAATAACTGCCTGCATGGATATGGTCAGATTTTGCCTAGGCTACTTCGAAGCAAGGTCAAGCATGCCTCATAATATGTAGTAAAACTTCAGGTTTCAAAAAATTAAGTAGCTACATGTTTTTTAAACGCATACTGCCTCCAGCTCATTGCAAAGTAGCGTGTGACACTCTGACGAACCCTGTCTTCAGTTGCCTATGCATTAGAATGGCAAATGGGAAGCGCTTACCAGTTACTTATCAATTACCAGTTGAGAAATAAAAAGCAGCTCTTTTTAATCTCTTTTTGGCCCCAAAACTATTTTTAACAGATTATTGTGTTTAGAATTGTTGCGCAATGATTGGGCAACATAAAAGCGCTGTCTGACAGATTTTCTGCTCCAAGGCTCCGTATCTGTATTGTGTGCATGTTACAAATAAGATACATAAGGAATATATACACAGCCAATCTAATTCCACTAAATAATGCAAATTAACCCATAGACCAATATGCATGACCAGTCAAATGTATTTCCATCGACTGGTATTTCCATCAATGAATAGGCTAAAATGCATTATTTCGCACTGGGATTTTTCTTCTGCTCCCAGACAATTGGCCGATTCCAATTTTAGTTATTGGATTTACAGCCAAAAGCCGGCTAACCGAAATGCTGGTATGACCATATTAGAGACACATATTTCCCTCAGATTACATTTCCTTCAGATAAACTCCCATATCTACTGGGTGAAATACCACAGTGTGCCATCACAGCAGCAAGATTTGTGAACTGTTGCCACAAGAAAAGGGCAACCAGTGAAGCACAAAACATCGTTGTACATATAAACTATATCTATCTGTCTATTTACTTTCCCTATCGCACTATAAATATTTGCACATTGTTGCAATAGCCAATAACATAACATTTGAAATGTCTACATTATTTTAAAACATTTGTTAATTTCTGATTATTTACTTCACAACAACAGGATGGACACCACACCCACAGGATGGCCACCACACCAACAGGATGGACACCACACCAACAGGATGGCCACCACACCAACAGGATGGACACCACACCAACAGGATGGCCACCACACCAACAGGATGGACACCACACAAAGAAGATGAACACCACACCAAAAGGATGAACACCACACCAACAGGATGAACACCACACCAACAGGATGGCCACCACACCAACAGGATGGACACCACACCAACAGGATGGCCACCACACCAACAGGATGGACACCACACAAAGAAGATGAACACCACACCAAAAGGATGAACACCACACCAAAAGGATGAACACCACACGAACAGGATGAACACCACACCAACAGGATGAACACCACACCAACAGGATGAACATCACACCAACAGGATGGACACCACACAACAGGATGAAGACCACACCAACAGGATGAACACCACACCAACAGGATTAACACCACACCAAGAAGATGAACACCACACCAACAGGATGAACCCCACACCAACAGGATGAACATCACACCAACATGATGGACACCATACCAACAGGATGATTACCACACCAACAGGATGATTACCTCACAAACAGGATTAACACCACACCAACAGGATGGACACCACACCAACAGGATGGACACCACACCAACAGGATGAAGACCACACCAACAGGATGAACACCACACCAACAGGATGGACACCACACCAACAGGATGGACACCACACCAACAGGATGAACACCACACCAACAGGATGAACATCACACCAACAGGATGGACACCATACCAACAGGATGAAGACCACACCAACAGGATGAACACCATACCAACAGGATGAACACCACACGAACAGGATGAACACCACATCAACAGGATGGACACCACACCAACAGGATGGACACCACACAACAGGATGAAGACCACACCAACAGGATGAACACCACACCAACAGGATGAACATCACACCAACATGATGGACACCATACCAACAGGATGGACACCACACCAACAGGATGAACACCACACCAACAGGATAAACATCACACCAATAGGATGGACACCATACCAACAGGATGAAGACCACACCAACAGGATGATCACCTCACAAACAGGATGAACACCACACCAACAGGATGGACACCACACCAACAGGATGGACACCACACCAACAGGATGATCACCTCACAAACTGGATGAACACCACACCAACAGGATGGACACCACACAAAGAAGATGAACACCACACCAACAGGATGGACACCACACAAAGAAGATGAACACCACACCAACAGGATGGACACCACACAAAGGATATGAACACCACACCAACAGGATGAACACCACACCAACAGGATGGACACCACACAAAGGATATGAACATCACACCAACATGATGGACACCACACCAACAGGATGAACACCACACCAACAGGATGGACATAACACCAACAGGATGATTACCTCACAAACAGGATGCACACCACACCAACAGGATAAACACCACACCAACAGGATGAAGACCACACCAAGCTCCTCTTCCTGATTATTCTATAAAATAAGCTGCCTGAGCTTGTGAGATCAGGGGCAGTATTTTTTCCCCTCAAAGTTTCTTTATATAATACTACACTTCAACAGCATAGCAGCAGCAATGCGCCTTAGGCAACAGTATTTTGAACTGTCTGGATTTATCTTTCTGTGTTACATGTTATTCAGTCTTGATTTTCAGAGCTACAATAGCATTGTCCATAAGCAATACATTGCCCTTAAACAACTGCACAATTCTTATCTCACCTTTAAGACAACTTCTAACTACCTGACCCTGTCGACCTGTTTTGTTAGGGAAAAAACAGACCACTTAATGAAAGAATGTGAGATCGGTAAGATGAGATGTGTGTGTGTGTGTGCGCTTGTGTGCGCGCGCGTGCGTGTGCGCATGTGTGTGCGTGCATGTGTGTGTGCGTATCTACATCTTCCTTGGCTTTGTACCTGGCCAACGTCTAAAGAGCTGTCCTTTCTCTCTCCCTAGTCCTGATCAATAGGCAGTCCCAGATAGCTGGACAGACGCCTGTGGTGTGAGATTACAAGCCAATAAGGCCTAAAGCACTGATTCTGGAGATAGATAGGAGTCTTTTGTAAATTAACAAAACAAAAGGATCAATGACTTGACTTTGCACGTTGGTTTTCCCCGGAGAGACTTTAGTGACCTGTTCTGATGCCCAGGGGCCCAGGGGCCACTAGGAAGACACAGGTGGAGAGAAGAAGATAGAGAGGTGGTGGTTACTGGGATAGTAATGGGTTTCTCCTTAACTTTCCTAAAGCTCCTCGGTCTAGGGGACTACTATTAGGGTAGGGTGGGTCCTTGCTGCCGCCTGGCTATAGATGCAGATGACACCGGGTTAGTTTCCAATCCAGTCCTCAACCAGCAGCCATTCTACGTACAGATGTAGGATTTAGGATCTTAATTTGAGCAGTTTCTCACAGCAGGAAGATAATCCTGCAGCAACAGAAAATTTGAATTATTGTGTGGATTATAATTAATTAATAGACATTTTTTTCATTTTTGTAGGGTTTCTTTTGTTAGGGCAAATCAAGTGTGACATTTTAAAGTGGAAATTACAAACTTTAGAAGCCTTTTTAAACCTTGAATGAAATGTCCTGCAAAAACAGGGTGATCAAATGTAGATCCAACAGCTGTATTTGGTCAATATCATCACAAACATTAGGCTTTGAATAGTTGAATTGGGCATATTATTGGTGGAATATAACAAATTAGGTGGAATGGCTGGCAAACACTAGCCTGGGTACCACTCTTTAGTTAATCCACTCCCTGTACTCCATGTCATGCGTCCTCCCGAGTGGCGCAGTGGTCTAAGGCTCGAATCCAGGCTCTGTCGTAGCCGGCCGCGACCGGGAGACCCATGGGGCGGCGCACAATTGGCCCAGCGTCGTCCAGGGTAGGGGAGGGAATGGCCGGCAGGGATGTAGCTCAGTTGGTAGAGCATGGCGTTTGCAACGCCAGGGTTGTGGGTTTGATTCCAGTATAAAAAAATAAAAAAATGTATGTACTCACTAACTGTAAGTCGCTCTGGATAAGAGCGTCTGCTAAATGACTAAAATGTAAAAGAGACTGGCCTTTTTGTATTTGGCATTGAGTGGAATGTTAGCTAAAGAGACTTGTACCCAGACAAGGCAAACACTGCCCTAGGACTAGTATAGGTGACTGTTGGGGTGGAACAGTCATGTGCTTCCTCTCATTAACTTTCCTACAAACCAAATAAACTGGTCAAACCCTTGATGGATTCATTTGGGTTTGCTGATGGTGGAGTGGAATAAATACAGTGGGGAAAAAAAGTATTTAGTCAGCCACCAATTGTGCAAGTTCTCCCACTTAAAAAGATGAGAGAGGCCTGTAATTTTCATCATAGGTACACGTCAACTATGACAGACAAATTGAGAAAAAAGAATCCAGAAAATCACATTGTAGGATTTTTAATGAATTTATTTGCAAATTATGGTGGAAAATAAGTATTTGGTCAATAACAAAAGTTTCTCAATACTTTGTTATATACCCTTTGTTGGAAATGACACAGGTCAAATGTTTTCTGTAAGTCCAGTAACACACTACGCCGCCAGGGACTTAAGCCAGTACATGTCCAGGCCCGTCTGAAGTTTGCTAGAGTGCATTTGGATGATCCAGAAGAGGATTGGGAGAATGTCATATGGTCAGATGAAACCAAAATAGAACTTTTTGGTAAAAACTCAACTCGTCGTGTTTGGAGGACAAAGAATGCTGAGTTGCATCCAAAGAACACCATACTTACTGTGAAGCATGGGGGTGGAAACATCATGCTTTGGGGCTGTTTTTCTGCAAAGGGACCAGGACGACTGATCCGTGTAAAGGAAAGAATGAATGGGGCCATGTATCGTGAGATTTTGAGTGAAAACCTCCTTCCATCAGCAAGGGCATTGAAGATGAAACGTGGCTGGGTCTTTCAGCTTGACAATGATCCCAAACACACCACCCGGGCAATGAAGGAGTGGCTTCGTAAGAAGCATTTCAAGGTCCTGGAGTGGCCTAGCCAGTCTCCAGATCTCAACCCCATAGAAAATCTTTGGAGGGAGTTGAAAGTCCGTGTTGCCCAGTGACAGCCCCAAAACATCACTGCTCTAGAGGAGATCTGCATGGAGGAATGGGCCAAAATACCAGCAACAGTGTGTGAAAACCTTGTGAAGACTTACAGAAAACGTTTGACCTGTGTCATTGCCAACAAAGGGTATATAACAAAGTATTGAGAAACTTTTGTTATTGACCAAATACTTATTTTCCACCATAATTTGCAAATAAATTCATAAAAAATCCTACAATGTGATTTTCTGGATTTTTCTTTCTCATTTTGTCTGTCATAGTTGACGTGTACCTATGATGAAAATTGGTGGCTGACTAAATACTTTTTTTCCCCACTGTAGGTCCTGGATGGCAGGGAGCTTGGCCCCGGTGATGTACTGGGCTGTACGCACTACCCTTTGTAGCTCCTTGCGGACGGATGCCAAGCAGTTGCCATACCGAGCGGTGATGCTGCTAGTCAAGTTGATCTCAATGGTGCAGCTCTATAACTTTTTGAGGATCTGAGGACCCATCCCAAATCGTTTCAGCCTCCTGAGAGGGAAGAGGCATTGTTCTGAGGGGGAATAGGTTTTGTCGTGCCCTCTTCACGACTGTGTTGGAGGTGTTTAGACCATGATACAGTGAGGGAAAAAAGTATTTGATCCCCTGCTGATTTTGTAAGTTTGCCCACTGACAAAGATATCATCAGTCTATAATTTTAATTGTAGGTTTATTTGAACAGTGAGAGACAGAATAACAACAAAAAAATCCAGAAAAATGCATGTCAAAAATGTTATAAATTGATTTGCATTTTAATGAGGGAAATAAGTATTTGACCCCCTCTCAATCAGAAAGATTTCTGGCGACCAGGTGTCTTTTATACAGGTAACGAGCTGAGATTAGGAGCACACTCTTAAAGGGAGTGCTCCTAATCTCAGTTTGTTACCTGTATAAAAGACACCTGTCCACAGAAGCAATCAATCAATCAGATTCCAAACTCTCCACCATGGCCAAGACCAAAGAGCTCTCCAAGGATGTCAGGGATAAGATTGTAGACCTACACAAGGCTGGAATGGGCTACAAGACCATCTCCAAGCAGCTTGGTGGAAAGGTGACAACAGTTGGTGCGATTATTCGCAAATGGAAGAAACACAAAATAACTGTCAATCTCCCTCGTCCTGGCGCTCTGTGCAAGATCTCACCTCGTGGAGTTGCAATGATCATGAGAACGGTGAGGAATCAGCCCAGAACTACACGGGAGGATCTTGTCAATGATCTCAAGGCAGCTGGGACCATAGTCACCAAGAAAACAGTTGGTAACACACTATACCGTGAAGGACTGAAATCCTGCAGCGCCCGCAAGGTCCCCCTGCTCAAGAAAGCACATATACATGCCCGTCTGAAGTTTGCCAATAAACATCTGAATGATCCAAAATCAAGCTGTTTGGCATCAACTCAACTCGCCGTGTTTGGAGGAGGAGGAATGCTGCCTATGACCCCAAGAACACCATCCCCACCGTCAAACATGGAGGTGGAAACATTATGCTTTGGGGGTGTTTTTCTGCTAAGGGGACAGGACAACTTCACCGCATCAAAGAGACGATGGACGGGGCCATGTACCTTCAAATCTTGGGTGAGAACCTCCTTCCCTCAGCCAGGGCATTGAAAATGGGTCGTGGATGGGTGTTCCAGCATGACAATGACCCAAAACACACGGCCAAGGCAACAAAGGAGTGTCTCAAGAAGAAGCACATTAAGGTCCTGGAGTGGCCTAGCCAGTCTCCAGACCTTAATCCCATAGAAAATCTGTGGAGGGAGCTGAAAGTTCGAGTTGCCAAACGTCAGCCTCGAAACCTTAATGACTTGGAGAAGTTCTGCAAAGAGGAGTGGGACAAAATCCCTCCTGAGATGTGTGCAAACCTGGTGGCCAACTACAAGAAACATCTGACCTCTGTGATTGCCAACAAGGGTTTTGCCACCAAGTACTAAGTCATGTTTTGCAGAGGGGTCAAATACTTATTTCCCTCATTAAAATGCAAATCAATTCATAACATTTTTTACATGCATTTTTCTGGATTTTTTTGTTGTTATTCTGTCTCTCACTGTTCAAATAAACCTACCATTAAAATTATAGACTGATCATGTCTTTGTCAGTGGGCAAACGTACAAAATCAGCAGGGGATCAAATACTTTTTTCCCTCACTGTAGATCCTTGGTGATGTGGACACCAAGGAACTTGAAGCTCTCGACCCGCTCCACTTCAGTCCCGTCGATGTGAATGGGGGCTTGCTCGGCCCTCTGTTTCCTGTAGTTCACGATTAGCTCATTTGTCTTGCTGAGGTCTCTGACCTCATCCCTATAGGCTGTCTCATCGTCGTCGATGATCTGGCCTACCACCGTCGTGTCGTTGGCAAACTTAATTATGGTTTTGTTGTCGTGCGCGGCCACACAGTTGTGGGTGAACAGGGAGTACAGGAGAGGACTAAGCACGCACAGATGAGGGGCCCCCGGTGTTGAGGGTCAGCGTGGCAGATGTGTTGTTGCCTACCCTCATCACACGTAGGTGTTCCTTTTGTCCAGGTGGGAAAGAGCAGTGTGGAGTGCAATAGAGATTGCATCATCTGTGGATCTGTTGGGGCGGTATGCGAATTGGAGCGGGTCCAGGGTGTCTGGGATAATGGTGTTGATGTGAGCCTTGACCAGCTTTTCAAAGCATGTCATGGCTACAAATGTGAGTGCTACGGGGTGATTGTCATTTAGACAGGTTACCTTGGTGTTCTTGGGCACGGGGACTATGGTGGTTTGCTTGAAACATGTTGGTATTACAGACTGGGTCAGGGAGAGGTTGAAAATATCAGTGAAGACACTTGCCAGCTGGTCAGGGCATGCGCCGAAGGACTAGTCCTGGTAGTTCGTCTGGCCCTGCGGCCTTGTGAATGTTAACACGTTTAAAGGTCTTACTCACATCGGCTACTGAGAGCGTGATCACACAGTCGTGCGGAAACAGCTGGTGCTCTAATGCAGTGTTCAGTGAGGCTTGCATCCAAGAGCCTGGAGCTCTAGACCGTGTTACAAATCTAATCTGAGATGAGTTAAATGCTGTGTAATGTCATTTTTTCATGACGAGAATCACACTTAGATGGATAGGCAGAGTGAGGGGTGAAGGATTTAATGACGTCTTTATGTAAAGTTGATCTGTAGAGAATGGAAGATTAGGGGTTATTATTGAAAGATAATCCTGCCATTAATACCTGCGGTAATCTGGGAAGGCTCAGCACCTGAAGAGAGGTGTGGATTAAGGTTCACGGTAATTATTACAGTGGAAGTAAAAGCTGTTATATAGCTGAAGTGTGTCAGCAGAGGGAAAGGAAGACAAGGTAAACTACGACAGCGCTGTCATGACAGACATCACATGCATATTACTTAAAAATTCCATGCAAAATAGACATGCAAGGAGAACACATTATCAACAAAGATATGTGTGTCTTGATATAAGAAGGCATCATAGTGGTGTTATGACAAAACCTTCAAAGCAAATTACTGTTGAATTCCATAGAATTTTGACAAGGAAACATTAACGTAGACGTGTATGCATGTTAATATATAGGTTGTTGGTCTATAGCCAAGCTTAATCAGATAGAAAATAAGAAGAATGAAGCTTAGTGAACAAAGGTCCAAGACTGAAAATTTACTCATTTAGGTTGAATGGCATCTGCCTTCAGGGATCAAACAATTATCAATCTATTGATCAATTCATTATTTATTATTAATCTTAATTTTACAGTATTACCCTACCTGACCTGTAAAACGGCTTCCTAATCACAACACCAAAGGACAGAGATCACAGATATTGTGTATATATACAGTGTATTCAAAAGTATACAGACCACTTCCCTTTTTCCACATTTTGTTCCATTACAGCCTTATTCTAAAATTGATGAAATTAATTGTTTTCCTCATCAAACTACCCCCCCAAAAAAACAAATTTGCAAATTTATAAAAAATTAAAAACAGAAATACATCCTGTTTCCATTGATCATCCTTGAGATGTTTCACCAATTGATTGGAGTCCACCTGTGGTAAATTCAATTGATTGGACATGATTTGGAAAGGCACACACCTGTTTATATAAGGTCACACAGTTGACAGTGCATGTTAGAGCAAAAACCAAGCCATGAGGTCGAAGGAATTGTCCGTAGAGCTCCGAGACAGGATTGTGTCAAAGGCACAGATCTGGGGAAGGGTACCAACAAATGTCTGCAGCATTGAAGGTCCCCAAGAACACAGTGGCCTCCATCATTCTTAAATGGAAGAAGTTTGGAACCACCAAGACTCTTCCTAGAGCTGGCCGCCCGGCCAAACTGAGCAATAGGGGGAGAAGGGCCTTGGTCGGGGAGGTGACCAAGAACCCGATGGTCACTCTGACAGAGCTCCAGAGTTCCTCTGTGGAGATGGATGGGAGAACCTTCCAGAAGGACAACTATTTCTGCAGCTCTCCACCAACCAGGCTTTTATGGAAGAGTGGCCAGACGGAAGCCACTCCTCAGTAAAAGGCACATGACAGCCCGCTTTGAGTTTGCCAATAGGCACCTAAAGGACTCTCAGACTATGAGAAACAAGATTCTCTGGTCTGATGAAACCAACATTGAACTCTTTGACCTGAATGCCAAGCGTCACATCTGGAGGAAACCTGGCACCATTCCTACGGTGAAGCATGGTGGTGGCAGCATCATGCTGTGGGGATGTTTTCCAGCGGCAGGGATTGAGAGACTAATCAGTATCGAGGCAAAAATGAGCGGAGCAAAGTACAGAGAGATCCTTGATGAAAACCTGCTCCAGAGCGCTCAGGACCTCATACTGGGGTGAAGGTTCACCTGCCAACAGGACCACGACCCTAAGCACACAGCCAAGAGAACGCAGGAGTGCCTTCGGGACAAGTCTCTGAATGTCCTTGAGTGGCCCAGCCAGAGCCCGGACTTGAAACCTGATCGAACAACTCTGGAGAGACCTGAAAATAGCTGTGTAGCAACGCTCCCCATCCAACCTGACAGAGTTGGAGAGGATCTGCAGAGAAGAATGGGAGAAACTCCCCAAATACAGGTGTGCCAAGCTTGTAGCGTCATACCCAAGAAGACTTGAGGCTGTAATTGCTGCCAAAGGTGCTTCAACAAAGTACTGGGTCTGAATACTTATGTAAATGTGTAATTTCAGTTTTTTATTTTTATAAATTTGCAAAATATTCTACAAACCTGTTTTTGCTTTGTCATTATGGGGTATTGTGTGTAGATTGATGAGGGGAAAAAAAAGTTATTCAATCAATTTTAGAATAAGGCTGTAACGTAACAAAATTGTGGAAAAAGTCAAGCGTCTGAATACTTTCCGAATGCACTGTATATGGTTGTGGGTCAAGTCGGGTGAAGTTACCCATTGAAGATGATCTTGGTTGAAATGTTGTTATCGTATCAGCTAAGTTTATTAAATGATTATGTTTGTGAGCAGCAAAACAGTATAGTAGAATAGAACAGAATATAATGGAATAGAGTATAGTAGAATAGAATAGAACAGAATAGAACATAATAGAGTAGAATAGAACAGAATAGAATAGAGTAGAACAGAATAGAATATAACATAATAGAACAGAATAGAATATAATAGAACAGAATAGAATATAATATAATAGGATAGAACAGAATAGAATAGAATAGAACAGAACAGAATAGAATAGAATAGAATAGAATAGAATATAACAGAATAGAATAGAATAGAATAGAATAGAATAGAACAGAATAGAACAGAATAGAATAGAACAGAACAGAATAGAATAGAACAGAATAGAATAGAATAAAATAGAATCGAACAGAACAGAATATAACAGAATAGAATAGAACAGAACAGAATATAACAGAATAGAATAGAACAGAACAGAACAGAATATAATAGAATAGAATAGAATAGAATAGAATAGAATAGAATAGAATAGAATAGAATAGAATAGAATAGAACAGAATAGAATAGAACAGAATAGAACAGAATAGAATAGAACAGAATAGAATAGAATAGAACAGAACAGAACAGAATAGAATAGAACAGAATAGAACAGAATAGAGTAGAGTAGAATAGAATACAGTAGAACAACTTAATTGTTCATTAGGTTTGCACAACACTGGAAATAAACACATTACATAAAAACATACATTGAGCATTTATATATCAGTTCACCATAGTCGTATTAAGGATGGTCACTGCAGAGAGGATGAAGGATTTTTTTAAATCACCATTTCTCAGTGCGAGTGGCACCTTTAATCTCCGACTGAACGGAAGCATGTGGAAGGATCTGTGCAAGTGGCTGGGTGTTGTACATATCCTTTTCTCAATGTCTCTCACATTAGACACCACTGAAGTCCTTTAAATATCTCCAATAACCTGCCGCCACTTTAATCTGTCAGCACATTAATGATCCATGAACAAATGGTTGATATTCAACATTTACAGTCTACTTTCCTTGACCTGCAGGAATAAGCCTGCATGCCAACAATAAATTATGATGAGAAGAGGGGAGGCGAAATCTTCGCCCCTGTAATCTGTCAGCTTCCTATGCATATTGATGAACCATTAGCCACTGTGACCACCATTGACCATGTGACCATGTGTCTACTGCGTACACATAGAATACTGCATCATTTCATTCTGGGCACAGATTGCTTCCCTTATAAGCACCTCCCGTCTCTCTCTCTCTCTCTCTCTCTCTCTCTCTCTCTCTCTCTCTCTCTCTCTCGCTCTCTGCTTTCTTTCTCTCCTCTCTCTATCCCTCCCACCACCATCTCTCTTACCTCCCCCATCTCTCCGTCTCTACTCCCTCCATTCCTCCTCTCCCCTCTCTCCATTCCTCCTCTCCCCTACTCCCTCCATTCCCCCTCTCCCCCTACTCCCTCCATTCCCCCTCTCCCCTTCTCTCTCCATTCCTGCACTCCCCCTACTCTCTCCATTCCTCCTCTCCCCTACTCCCTTCATTCCCCCTCTCCCCCTTCTCTCTCCATTCCTCCTCTCCCCCTACTCTCTCCATTCCTCCTCTCCCCATACTCTCTCCATTCCTCACCTCCCCATACTCTCTCCATTCCCCCTCTCCCCCTCCTCTCTCCATTCCCCCTCTCCCCCTACTCCCTCCATTCCCCCTCTCCCCCTACTCCCTCCATTCCCCCTCTCCCCCTACTCTCTCCATTCCCCCTCTCCCCCTACTCCTCTCTGTGCTCCCAGTTCCTCTCCTCCCTTCAGTGTTTTGTGTCCCATTTTTATGAGGTCATGATGAAATATTAATAAGGGGGACAGCATCTGTACTGAGATGTCCTGGTGAGGCTATTCAACTACTGATTGGGTTAATAGTGCTTTGAAGCAGGGTATAGTCATATAGTGAGAATTGATAACTTCACTACATGCTTAGAATAGCTTCCATCCATTTCTTCCAATACAGTGTTATAAACCCCCTTTTCCCTATTGGGAATGACAGAATAGAATACCTTTACACTATTGGGAATGACAGAATAGAAGACCTTTACACTATTGGGAATGACAGAATAGGATACCTTTACACTATTGGGAATGACAGAATAGGATTCCTTTTCATGCAACAATACATTCTCTAGAGGCATAATAGATTTTTAGGAAGTGAAACGCCATTAGATCCATCCCAAATGGCACCCTATACCCTATATGGAGCACTAGTATTGACAAGAGCCATATGGGCCCTGGTCAAAAGTAGTACACTATAGGGAATTTAGGGAATAGGGTGCTATTTGGGACACAAACATAGTTTTTACCTTAATACCTGCAACTTAAAAATACCAAAATAAGCGAATAGGATTTGAAGCCTGGCAAACCTGGAATGGCTTGTGGCCTTTTTATTTATTTTTTAAATTGGTCTGCGGGCCTACGAAAGGGGGGCATGCGGCCCGCCAGTTGCCCATCCCTGACCTAGATGATATGAACAGAATGGCCACCTGATTATATATGACCGATACTGTAACCAGTATGTTAAAATATACAGGCAGTGCTATTATAATTATAACGTAATCTAGTATAAGAAAATGTCTAATTATCATAGTGCATTACTATGGTATAGCAGACCCAGTAGCCTATGTCAAACTACAGGCAGACCCCGGCTGTATGGTATGCATAACACTACGACATTCTAGTTCAGAGAACATGCCAAATTAACCACATGTTCTAGACACTCTCAAATCATTTTTCATCGGACACCAGAGAATGTACATGTTGATTGTCTTGTCCTCACATGAGCTAATCAATGTCCACTGACTGCACAGTAACAACACAACCTAGCTAGCAATAAACAAATCACAGCCCCAAAAACAAATAGACAGCAGATCAAATCTAAGTGTATTGGTTGCGTACACAGATTTGCAGATGTTATGGCAGGTCTATTCTATTCGATTATATTCTACTATATTCAATTTTAGTCTATTATAGTCTATTCTAGGCTAGTAATGTTCATGTGTGTGGGTCACTGTGGTAGCTTTCTGGAATTAAATGCATATTTCTCAATGATTTTTCCACTAAGCTACTTGATTCCGACACTGAATTCGAGAAGGGTGTAAATAAGTGGAGAGCCAATTTGGGGGCGGAGTAATTCGGGCGCTGCCTCCCTCACTCTTCAGACCAAGGGACGAGAATTCATTCCTACAGGGCTCCCTTCTCAGACAGAGCTCAAAGACGTAGCTAACAGACACTTGGTGTGCGCATCGGGGAGAGAGAGAGAGAGAGAAAGAGAAAGAGAGAGAGAGAGAGGGAGAGAGAGCTGGCTAAATGGGTGTAATTATACATCTCTAGCTTGATCCGGAAGGTTATTTTTGCCACCTAGCCCGTCATGTAATTGCCCTTGGCTTTCTATCCTTAGGTTTTTCTTTTTCTTTTTTTTGTTAAGTTGATTTCCAGCCCAGCAGTAGCCTACCTACCATCACAGAGAAGCCAAGTAGGACTTGTAATCAAATACCAGTGGTGCGGTTTTTTTGGTAGGTTAGGGCTGTTGCGTTTCAAAAGGGTGGTGGACCAGACACAAGCTTCGTGTGGAGACTGTCACTTTAACTATACATCTAGCGAACAAGGCAACAGCCGACCGCAAGTAGACCTGACACCTCTATTTGTAGGAGACGTCCCGAGAAGGAGTGTCTCTCTCCAAAACCGGGCTGTTCCCGTAGTGATCTTTTCAATCCCGCTACAAAGAAGAGGATTTCAAGGAATATAATATATGCACAGATTAAAAGGTCAGTTCCCGATATAAAGGGCTTTATATTTCTAAAATCTCTACTTCTGTCTTCTATGTGGCATTCGATTCTTGGATCTACTGATCGAGTCTACCGGCTCTGTAAGTGAAAGTGTTCAATTTCAGGATAAGGAGAAAATTCAAGGAGGGAGAGAGCGAGAATTCTTCGCCTCCCCTCTGTGGATACAAATATGAGGGGACGGGCAACACACGATTGCGTTTGAGGATATATATATATATATATATATATATATATATATATATATATATATATATATATATATAATTTAGCTCACGAAACTAGCTAAGTTAGCTATGTGAATTCGGTGCATGGATCGGTTAAGTGTATCAGTGTAGCTAGCTCCTTCGTGCCATTATCTACAGAACGGCAAACTTGCCAAAACCATGGCCAGAGATCTATCCAGCATTGTCTGAGGTTGGTCCTCCGCGGTAGCCAGCTAATCATTCCGAGCCTTCTGCCTACTGCTTAGCTAGCTTCTATTTCAGACTTGTTTTGCCCTTTTGCAGCTGCTGGTGTTAGTCAAGTCGATGCTAGTCGATTCCTAGCTTTCAAACTGGTCTCGAAACAGGTGCATTGCAAGTAGATATGTGGTGACTGTTCGAGATGGTATTCGCTAGCTAATAACATTAATTTACTTTCTTTATTTCACCCAATATCATGGGTTTCGTGCAGTGCTTGACTTGGGCAGGAGCCTACCAGAGCTGAGTACCGGCAACTCAAATGTTCTACTGCTTGAGCTCCTGTTCCTCTTATAGAATATTAGCTGAAAAGTATTGTGGAGCTCCTGTTCCTCTTATAGAATATTAGCTGAAAAGTATTGTGGAGCTCCTGTTCCTCTTATAGAATATTAGCTGAAAAGTATTGTGGAGCTCCTGTTCCGCTTATAGAATATTAGCTGAAAAGTATTGTGGAGCTCCTGTTCCTCTTATAGAATATTAGCTGAAAAGTATTGTGGAGCTCCTGTTCCTCTTATAGAATATTAGCTGAAAAGTATTGTGGAGCTCCTGTTCCTCTTATAGAATATTAGCTGAAAAGTATTGTGGAGCTCCTGGTCCTCTTATAGAATATTAGCTGAAAAGTATTGTGGAGCTCCTGTTCCTCTTATAGAATATTAGCTGAAAAGTATTGTGGAGCTCCTGTTCCTCTTATAGAATATTAGCTGAAAAGTATTGTGGAGCTCCTGTTCCTCTTATAGAATATTAGCTGAAAAGTTTTGTGGAGCCCTGTTCCTCTTATAGAATATTAGCTGAAAAGTATTGTGGAGCTCCTGGTCCTCTTATAGAATATTAGCTGAAAAGTATTGTGGAGCTCCTGTTCCTCTTATAGAATATTAGCTGAAAAGTATTGTGGAGCTCCTGTTCCTCTTATAGAATATTAGCTGAAAAGTATTGTGGAGCTCCTGTTCTGCTTATAGAATATTAGCTGAAAAGTATTGTGGAGCTCCTGTTCCTCTTATAGAATATTAGCTGAAAAGTATTGTGGAGCTCCTGTTCCGCTTATAGAATATTAGCTGAAAAGTATTGTGGAGCTCCTGGTCCTCTTATAGAATATTAGCTGAAAAGTATTGTGGAGCTCCTGTTCCTCTTATAGAGTATTAGCTGAAAAGTATTGTGGAGCTCCTGTTCCTCTTATAGAATATTAGCTGAAAAGTATTGTGGAGCTCCTGTTCCTCTTATAGATGTCACGATCGTCGGAAGGAGCGGACCAATACGCAGCGCGTGGAGTGAACATGATGACTTTATTTATAAAGCAACCACGTAAAACAACAAAAGACGATAGTGAAGTCCTAACGTAACAATACACTGAACTTGGAACAATAACCCACAAAACAAAGGTGAAAACTGACAGTTTAAATATGGCTCCCAATCAGAGATAACGAGCCGACAGCTGACACTCGTTACCTCCGATTGGGAGTCATTGACTACAACATACAACCACCTAGAAAAACAACCCACAGACCTGCAAACATAGAAATACACCCGACAGAACTACCAACATAGAAAAACACCCAAATCCCCAACAAAACAACATACACTCTAGCTCACATACAAAAGTCCTAGAGCCAGAGTGTCACAGTACCCCCCCCTAAAGGTGCGCACTCCGGGCGCACCAGCATACGCTCTAGGGGAGGGTCTGGGTGGGCGTCTGTCCACGGTGGTGGCTCTGGCCCCGGTCGTGATCCCCACCCTACCACAGTCACAAACTGCTTGGTAGGCAGTACCGGACTAAGGGACAGCACCTGACTAAGGGGCAGCACCGGACTAAGTGGCAGCACCGGACTAAGGGGCAGCACCGGACTAAGGGGCAGCACCGGACTAAGGGGCAGCACCGGACCAAGGGGCAGCACCGGGCTAAGGGGCAGCACCTGACTAAAGGGCAGCACCGGACTGAGGGGCAGATCCTGGCTGGCTGGCTCAGGCGGATCCTGGCTGGACGGCTCTGGCGGATCCTGGCTGGCGGAAGACTCTGGCTGATCCTGTCTGGCAGAAGGCTCTGGCTGATCCTGTCTGGCAGAAGGCTCTGGCTGATCCTGTCTGGCAGAAGGCTCTGGCTGATCCTGTCTGGCAGAAGGCTCTGGCTGATCCTGTCTGGCAGAAGGCTCTGGCTGATCCTGTCTGGCAGAAGGCTCTGGCTGATCCTGTCTGGCAGAAGGCTCTGGCTGATCCTGTCTGGCAGAAGGCTCTGGCTGATCCTGTCTGACGGAAGGCTCTGGCTGATCCTGTCTGGCAGAAGGCTCTGGCTGATCCTGTCTGGCGGAAGGCTCTGACGGCGTTGGGCAGACGGGCAGTTCAGACGGCGTTGGGCAGACGGACAGTTCAGGCCCCCGTTGGGCAGACGGGCAGTTCAGACGGCGTTGGGCAGACGGACAGTTCAGACGGGCGTTGGGCAGACGGACAGTTCAGGCCCCGTTGGGCAGACAGGCAGTTCAGACGGCGTTGGGCAGACGGACAGTTCAGACGGCGTTGGGCAGACGGACAGTTCAGGCCCCGTTGGGCAGACGGCAGACTCTGGCCGTCTGAGGCGCATCGTAGGCCTGGTGCGTGGTGCCGGAACAGGAGGTACCGGGCTGAGGACACGCATCTCAGGGCTAGTGCGGAGAGAAGCAACAGGGCTTGCTGGACCCTGGGAACGCACATGACGCCTAGTGCGGGGAGCCGGAACAGGGCATGCTGGACCCTGGGGACTCCCATAACGCCTAGTGCGGGGAGCCGGAACAGGGCATGCTGGACCCTGGGGACTCCCATAACGCCTAGTGCGGGGAGCCGGAACAGGGCATGCTGGACCCTGGGGACTCCCATAACGCCTAGTGCGGAGAGCAGGAACAGGCTGGGCGGGGCTGGCGACGCGCACCGTATCCCTGGTGCGAGTGGCCGGAACAGGCCGGGCCGGGCTGGCGAAGCGCACCGTATCCCTGGTGCGTGGAGTAGGAACAGGCCGGGCTGGGCTGGCGACGCGCACCGTATCCCTGGTGCGAGTGGCCGGAACAGGCCGGGCCGGGTTGGCGAAGCGCACCGTATCCCTGGTGCGAGGAGTAGGAACAGGCCGGGCTGGGCTGGCGACGCGCACCGTATCCCTGGTGCGAGTGGCCGGAACAGGCCAGGCCGGGTTGGCGAAGCGCACCGTATCCCTGGTGCGAGGAGTAGGAACAGGCCGGGCCGGGCTGGCGACGCGCACCGTATCCTTAGTGCGAGGGACCGGAACAGGCCGTACCGCACGGGAACACACACTACTGGCTGCACCACGGGACTAGGAACGGGCCGGACCGAACTGGTTACACACCCCAGTACCTCACGCCGTGCCTCAACGCTTTCCTTCCCTGCTTTACCCAGTTGCCCCCTTGACCTGGTAGCCCACTGAATCCGTCCCTTCTCTGCCTCCGTCAGCCCCCCTTAACCTGGCAGCCCTCTGACTCTGCCTTGTGGCAGCCTCCTGCTGCTCCGTCGCCCAAGCCATGTGCCCCCCAAAAATTTCTTGGGGTTGCCTCTCGTCCTTCCGACGATGATGGCCCTGCTGATGCCGTTGCTCCTCTCGCCGCCGCTCTCCACCGTCTCGTTCCATGGTCGGCGATCCATACCATCTAGGATCTCCTCCCAAGTCCAGGACCCTTTACCTTCCACCAGTTCCTTCCATGTCCAGACCCTTTGTT
Organism: Coregonus clupeaformis; assembly: GCF_020615455.1. Lineage (NCBI taxonomy): Eukaryota > Metazoa > Chordata > Actinopteri > Salmoniformes > Salmonidae > Coregonus > Coregonus clupeaformis. The sequence continues at coordinate 18,521,685 of NC_059203.1, read as the reverse complement.
CCTGGACGCGCTGCTTGGTTCCTTTATGGTGGGTTATTCTGTCACGATCGTCGGAAGGAGCGGACCAATACGCAGCGCGTGGAGTGAACATGATGACTTTATTTATAAAGCAACCACGTAAAACAACAAAAGACGATAGTGAAGTCCTAACGTAACAATACACTGAACTTGGAACAATAACCCACAAAACAAAGGTGAAAACTGACAGTTTAAATATGGCTCCCAATCAGAGATAACGAGCCGACAGCTGACACTCGTTACCTCCGATTGGGAGTCATTGACTACAACATACAACCACCTAGAAAAACAACCCACAGACCTGCAAACATAGAAATACACCCGACAGAACTACCAACATAGAAAAACACCCAAATCCCCAACAAAACAACATACACTCTAGCTCACATACAAAAGTCCTAGAGCCAGAGTGTCACAATAGAATATTAGCTGAAAAGTATTTTGGAGCTCCTGTTCCTCTTATAGAATATTAGCTGAAAAGTATTGTGGAGCTCCTGTTCCTCTTATAGAATATTAGCTGAAAAGTATTGTGGAGCTCCTGTTCCTCTTATAGAATATTAGCTGAAAAGTATTGTGGAGCTCCTGTTCCTCTTATAGAATATTAGCTGAAAAGTATTGTGGAGCTCCTGGTCCTCTTATAGAATATTAGCTGAAAAGTATTGTGGAGCTCCTGTTCCTCTTATAGAATATTAGCTGAAAAGTATTGTGGAGCTCCTGTTCCTCTTATAGAATATTAGCTGAAAAGTATTGTGGAGCTCCTGTTCCGCTTATAGAATATTAGCTGAAAAGTATTGTGGAGCTCCTGTTCCTCTTATAGAATATTAGCTGAAAAGTATTGTGGAGCTCCTGTTCCCGCTTATAGAATATTAGCTGAAAAGTATTGTGGAGCTCCTGTTCCGCTTATAGAATATTAGCTGAAAAGTATTGTGGAGCTCCTGGTCCTCTTATAGAATATTAGCTGAAAAGTATTGTGGAGCTCCTGGTCCTCTTATAGAATATTAGCTGAAAAGTATTGTGGAGCTCCTGTTCCTCTTATAGAATATTAGCTGAAAAGTATTGTGGAGCTCCTGTTCCTCTTATAGAATATTAGCTGAAAAGTATTGTGGAGCTCCTGTTCCTCTTATAGAATATTAGCTGAAAAGTATTGTGGAGCTCCTGTTCCTCTTATAGAATATTAGCTGAAAAGTATTGTGGAGCTCCTGTTCCTCTTATAGAATATTAGCTGAAAAGTATTGTGGAGCTCCTGTTCCTCTTATAGAATATTAGCTGAAAAGTATTGTGGAGCTCCTGTTCCTCTTATAGAATATTAGCTGAAAAGTATTGTGGAGCTCCTGTTCCGCTTTATAGAATATTAGCTGAAAAGTATTGTGGAGCTCCTGTTCCTCTTATAGAATATTAGCTGAAAAGTATTGTGGAGCTCCTGTTCCTCTTATAGAATATTAGCTGAAAAGTATTGTGGAGCTCCTGTTCCTCTTATAGAATATTAGCTGAAAAGTATTGTGGAGCTCCTGGTCCTCTTATAGAATATTAGCTGAAAAGTATTGTGGAGCTCCTGTTCCCGCTTATAGAATATTAGCTGAAAAGTATTGTGGAGCTCCTGTTCCCGCTTATAGAATATTAGCTGAAAAGTATTGTGGAGCTCCTGTTCCGCTTATAGAATATTAGCTGAAAAGTATTGTGGAGCTCCTGGTCCTCTTATAGAATATTAGCTGAAAAGTATTGTGGAGCTCCTGTTCCTCTTATAGAATATTAGCTGAAAAGTATTGTGGAGCTCCTGTTCCTCTTATAGAATATTAGCTGAAAAGTATTGTGGAGCTCCTGGTCCTCTTATAGAATATTAGCTGAAAAGTATTGTGGAGCTCCTGGTCCTCTTATAGAATATTAGCTGAAAAGTATTGTGGAGCTCCTGTTCCTCTTATAGAATATTAGCTGAAAAGTATTGTGGAGCTCCTGTTCCTCTTATAGAATATTAGCTGAAAAGTATTGTGGAGCTCCTGTTCCTCTTATAGAATATTAGCTGAAAAGTATTGTGGAGCTCCTGTTCCTCTTATAGAATATTAGCTGAAAAGTATTGTGGAGCTCCTGTTCCTCTTATAGAATATTAGCTGAAAAGTATTGTGGAGCTCCTGCACATAAATATAAACTGTGCCGGCACTCAAAATGAGTACCGGAACCTATTTCACTCCAAGTCAAGCACTGGTTTCGTGGGCGAATTGTCCAGATAATGTGTTAAAGCTATTGATATCACTTGAAAGGAATGTACAGAGAGATCTGCAAGGTGAAGTTACTGAAGAGCTGGCTATAGCGATAACTGTGTTATGTAAACATTATTACATTGGTTTGCTACTTTTCAGGGTCTGCCTTGCAAATGCTCTCAGGTTTGTTGTTGTTTACAGTTTAATAGTTTATTAGCTCACGTTACAGTAATCATAAGTTATCTAATGTTGGATTGGCTGGGTCTGTAGACGTATCGCTTATTTTCTCTAAAATCTAGATGGGTTTTGATGACTAAAGCCCACTAGTTGATGTTACCCAATGTTGTTACACTGTAGCCATTGACATGCTGAAAACATGATTATCTAGCTAGATCCAATTCCACATTATGACAGGCTAGTGGAAGCCTGTAGGTATTTATTTCATTTAGGTTTACAGCTTGGTAACATTGTATAAAAAAAAATGAGAATACATCGTATATACGTTCTTCACCGCTCTGTAACGTCATACCGCAATGTTACAATGTAGCGCAATTATCTCGCTACGGCTAGGTTACTGTTTGATTTACAGGAAAAAATAACACTGGTGTATAATTTATTCAATGGTAAAAGCGTGTTGTAATGTTACCGGGGGATGTGTTTTAATATTTCACTCACGTACCAGTTCTCCATGGAGACGTTTGAAACCTTCCAGTTTGGGGATATCTTTATTCTCCGTATTGACCGAACTCAAAAAAGCTTTCCCTCGGTCTGAGGCTGAACGTACAGCAGGGAAACATTAATGGAGGCTACCAGTACACTTTCATTCTTTTTTTTAAATATTGTCTTGATAACCTCACCCTGTTGTAAGTGGATAACCTATAATTTGTTTGACTTTCGAGGCATTGGTGTGGGAGCCTATGCTACTGTTTTTTAAGTTCCTTCTCAGCTGTGTTTTCCCCCAAGGTGCACTTAAACACTTAGGAAGAGCAATTGATTTGTGTTTTTCACTGCACCCAATAGACACCCAATAGATCAGCGTGTGTGTGTTTGTTTAGTGTTCTGATTCATTGGGGAATTGGAGAGTCTGGGTACAAAATCATTCACATTATCATAGCTATTTAGATACTTTTTTAAGTCCATCAACCCTGACCGCTTGCCTGCTAGGAGTTGCATTGCATTCTGAAGCTTACGACTGTTTCTAAAAATGAACAGCAATGACACATATTGAGAGACGAGAGGTTTGTACAATTATGTCTCGATGTCCTATTTTCCAAAGCGTTGTTTTTTTAAAATTGTTTTGTGGCTCTCTACTTTCGGTGGTTTTACGACTGTAACCAATGTAAACATATTTAGTTTGAATTGGCCTGGCCATTCATTTGATATGCCTTCACTATTTCACTATTGAAGCTACAGCGCTGCAGTGGAACCACAAAGCTGCTGCTCTGTCATTAATGAATCATTAATGGCTTATAGTAGAAGCATGGAATGCCTTCTGGAAACGGAAAACAATGGCTGCGTCCCTAATGGCACAATATTAACTTTATAGTGCACTATTCCCTTAGAAAGAAAGGTGCCTTCTAGAACCTAAAAGGGTTCTTCGGCTGTCCCCATAGGGAGACCCTTTGAAGGAACCTTTTTGGTTGCCTTTTTTGGTTCCCTTTTCACAGAGGGTTCAACATAGAATCCAAAGGGGTTCAACCCGGAAACAAAAAGGGTTATCCTATGGGGATAGCCGAAGAACCCCTTTTTAAACCCTTTTTTCTAAGAGTGTACTTTTGACAAGGGCCCATACGGGGTTTCGGTCAAAAGTAGTGCACTATGTATTAGGGAATAGGGTGCCGTTTGGGATGCATCCACGTCTTGCTTGTACACAGCATAGGCTATTAATATAGCAGTACCACCTCTCCATGACCCTAATACATCATGTAGTAATATAGTAGTACCACCTCTCCATGACCCTAATACATCATGTAGTAATATAGTAGTACCACCTCTCCATGACCCTAATACATCATGTAGTAATATAGCAGTACCACCTCTCCATGACCCTAATACATCATGTAGTAATATAGTAGTACCACCTCTCCATGACCCTAATACATCATGTAGTAATATAGTAGTACCACCTCTCCATGACTCGAATACATCATGTAGTAATATAGTAGTACCACCTCTCCATGACCCTAATACATCATGTAGTAATATAGCAGTACCACCTCTCCATGACCCTAATACATCATGTAGTAATATAGTAGTACCACCTCTCCATGACCCTAATACATCATGTAGTAATATAGTAGTACCACCTCTCCATGACTCTAATACATCATGTAGTAATATAGTAGTACCACCTCTCCATGACCCTAATACATCATGTAGTAATATAGTAGTACCACCTCTCCATGACTCTAATACATCATGTAGTAATATAGTAGTACCACCTCTCCATGACTCTAATACATCATGTAGTAATATAGTAGTACCACCTCTCCATGACCCTAATACATCATGTAGTAATATAGTAGTACCACCTCTCCATGACTCTAATACATCATGTAGTAATATAGTAGTACCACCTCTCCATGACCCTAATACATCATGTAGTAATATAGTAGTACCACCTCTCCATGACCCTAATACATCATGTAGTAATATAGTAGTACCACCTCTCCATGACCCTAATACATCATGTAGTAATATAGTAGTACCACCTCTCCATGACCCTAATACATCATGTAGTAATATAGTAGTACCACCTCGCCATGACCCTAATACATCATGTAGTACTATAGTAGTACCACCTCTCCATGACTCTAATACATCATGTAGTAATATAGTAGTACCACCTCTCCATGACCCTAATACATCATGTAGTAATATAGTAGTACTACCTCTCCATGACCCTAATACATCATGTAGTAATATAGTAGTACCACCTCTCCATGACCCTAATACATCATGTAGTAATATAGTAGTACCACCTCTCCATGACCCTAATACATCATGTAGTAATATAGTAGTACCATCTCTCCATGACTCTAATACATCATGTAGTAATATAGTAGTACCACCTCTCCATGACCCTAATACATCATGTAGTAATATAGTAGTACCACCTCTCCATGACCCTAATACATCATGTAGTAATATAGTAGTACCACCTCTCCATGACCCTAATACATCATGTAGTAATATAGTAGTACCACCTCTCCATGACCCTAATACATCATGTAGTAATATAGTAGTACCACCTCTCCATGACCCTAATACATCATGTAGTAATATAGTAGTACCACCTCTCCATGACTCTAATACATCATGTAGTAATATAGTAGTACCACCTCTCCATGACCCTAATACATCATGTAGTAATATAGTAGTACCACCTCTCCATGACCCTAATACATCATGTAGTAATATAGTAGTACCACCTCTCCATGACCCTAATACATCATGTAGTAATATAGTAGTACTACCTCTCCATGACCCTAATACATCATGTAGTAATATAGTAGTACCACCTCTCCATGACCCTAATACATCATGTAGTAATATAGTAGTACCACCTCTCCATGACTCTAATACATCATGTAGTAATATAGTAGTACCACCTCTCCATGACTCTAATACATCATGTAGTAATATAGTAGTACCACCTCTCCATGACCCTAATACATCATGTAGTAATATAGTAGTACCACCTCTCCATGACCCTAATACATCATGTAGTAATATAGTAGTACTACCTCTCCATGACCCTAATACATCATGTAGTAATATAGTAGTACCACCTCTCCATGACCCTAATACATCATGTAGTAATATAGTAGTACCACCTCTCCATGACCCTAATACATCATGTAGTAATATAGTAGTACCACCTCTCCATGACCCTAATACATCATGTAGTAATATAGTAGTACTACCTCTCCATGACCCTAATACATCATGTAGTAATATAGTAGTACCACCTCTCCATGACCCTAATACATCATGTAGTAATATAGTAGTACCACCTCTCCATGACCCTAATACATCATGTAGTAATATAGTAGTACCACCTCTCCATGACTCTAATACATCATGTAGTAATATAGTAGTACCACCTCTCCATGACCCTAATACATCATGTAGTAATATAGTAGTACCACCTCTCCATGACTCTAATACATCATGAAGGTATTTATCAGTATAATGGCGTGAACATGACAGAGTTCTTCAATAGACCCTTCAGTTCAGTGTTGATTCATAATGGTAGTGCTCTCAGTTGAACCTGTGACATGATAAGGGGTTTGAACTATCTGTGTGTGTGTGTGTGTGTGTGTCTGTTTTGTGTATGTGTGTGTGTGTGTGTGTGTGTGTGTGTGTGTCCTGGGGTAACGATGAATACACATAAACACACACTAAAAAACACTCTCAGGGCCCTGGTCAAAAGTAGTGCACTATAAATGGAATAGGGTGTTATTTGGACGCAGACCCTCTCTGTCAGCAGCAGCACACAGGACTGTGTAATAGTTTCCACTTCAGCTGGAGCGTTGGAGCCTAACCTACATATGCTCTGTTGCTTGTAAATAACCTGCGGTGGGGTGTTGTTTTAAAGGGTATGGGGAAGGTTTGGGAGGGAGCTGTGATGATCAGTCGTTGGTGCTGCAGTGAAGCAGTAGAAAGCAACAAAGGTCTTGACTCAACACTCCTTAAAGAAAACGTTTTTTAAAAGGTTCAAGTCTGTATTGTAAAAGATACGTTCTCAATGACTTAGGCTTCCTGGTTAGGCCTAGATAAAGGCTAAATAAAAGGGTTCTTTGGGGGTTATTTTGTTTGGTGAAAAAATTGTTCTACCTGGAACTACAAAGGGTTTTCCGACCTACAGGGACAAGCTGAAGAACCCTTTATGGTTCTTGGTAGGCCTACCTTTTGTATGGGTCCATAAGGAGTATCTAAAGTTCTAAGCTGTAGTTCTATAGAATGTTAGAATGTTAGAATGTCTCTTTAGAAGAAAACAAGGTTCTGATTCAACTGCCTTGGAGGTCTCTCTCTGCTGAGATGAGAAGCCCTGTTGAAACTAAGCTGGTTCTCAAATGGTGCACAGACAGACTTGTTTGTTTTTTCAAGGCATGATGTAAGCATTGTGTGGTGTACTTTGTTTCTACTGTAGGCTAAAAAGTTGATGTTTTTTCTGTCTTTACTAATAGATATTCCTCCGAAGGCATTTTTTTTTACCTTAGCTTATTCAAAACCTTTCAAAATGTTCATTGTTAGTGTACTTATATAGGCAGACTTCCATTTTTTTTTTTTTTTTTACAAACGCTAGCTTGTTGAAGCACAAAACTCTGAATACAGTCAACACTCATTTGTGTCAGCCAACATTTGACGTAAACAATTAGGCCTAGTCTAGCAACGAAACTTCCACATAGTATCTCTAAGAAGTGACCAGCTTTTAAAGCAGCATAATGCTAGGTCTGTGTTATTGTCATGTATTGTTCTTGTGTCTGTCTGTGTGTAACGTCCCGATGGATTGTGTTTTTTCTGAGTCATTATAATCATATTATGCTATATTATCTGATCTCTAGATAATCCTCCATCACTAATATTCTTAACTGAGAGCAGCTTTTATGCTGAGCCGCTGCCCACAGTGAGAAGCAGTGCTCAACAGGAGTAGTGGTAGTGAGATGCTTAATTCTCCAGCACTGCGCAGTCAATGGATAGAGGTGCTCTTTGACGTCTGTGAATGGTCATTTTTTGGTGAAGTGGAGAAATGTGTGTGTGTGTGTGTGTGTGTTGTGATCTAGGTGAGAGGAGGTGGGGTCGGGTAGCAAGAGGGGTAGTTGTGTGATTCTGAGACTAATGTTGTAAAAAACACATCGTTCAGGTCTAGGCCTGTACGTTTGTTACTAATGAAGGTAGCCTAGCGAATGGCCCGTTTCTACAATTGTAAAGCTAGGCTTAGTTATAAATCAATCGAGTAACAACACACTGGGTCATCTAATAATGATCTGTCCATATGCGTTGAGCGTCACATTGATAATGAACTAAAACCCTATATAGCCTATAGTCTAGATGGAAGAGTTATAATAACAGGCTATACCATGTCAGATATTGTTTCCAGGGTGATGATGATCATTTCCTTGTTGTGTTCAGCATGAAAGGGTGACTGCCATTTTTGGGTTTGCATCCCAAATGGCACCCTATACCCTGTGTAGTGCATTACTTCCCTATGGACCCCTGGTCAAAATAAATTCACTAAATGGCAAATAGGCTGCAATTTGGGATGCAGACAGGGTGCCTCTGGGTGAGGCTATCATTAGTTCTGCTGCATTAACAACACGTCACCGGGGACATCTTTATTACCCTGAATGGTTTGAATGGTTAGCTATTTTAATATCATGGTCCCCTTTGTGTTTTGGGTGGTTACTATCAGTAACTTACTGGTTAGCCATTTTAACATCATGGAACCCTTTGTGTTTTGAGTGGTTACCATCAGTAACTTACTGGTTAGCCATTTTAACATAATGTATGTTTCTGTGATCATTTTTAATTATTGAACAGTGATGCCAAAGAAAAAGTTGAAGTAAAGTTCTGTTCTATTCTATTACCCTAGATGCTAAGGTAGAGTAGTAGATTATATATACAGTGAGGGAAAAAAAAGTATTTGATCCCCTGCTGATTTTGTACGTTTGCCCACTGACAAAGAAATGATCAGTCTATAATTTTAATGGTAGGTTTATTTGAACAGTGAGAGACAGAATAACAACAACATAAATCCAGAAAAACGCATGTCAAAAATGTTATAAATTGATTTGCATTTTCATGAGGGAAAAAAGTATTTGACCCCCTCTCAATCAGAAAGATTTCTGGCTCCCAGGTGTCTTTTATACAGGTAACGAGCTGAGATTAGGAGCACACTCTTAAAGGGAGTGCTCCTAATCTCTGTTTATTACCTGTATAAAAGACACCTGTCCACAGAAGCAATCAATCAATCAGATTCCAAACTCTCCACCATGGCCAAGACCAAGGAGCTCTCTAAGGATCTCAGGGACAAGATTGTAGACCCACACAAGGCTGGAATGGGCTACAAGACCATCTCCAAGCAGCTTGGTGAGAAGGTGACAACAGTTGGTGCGATTATTCGCAAATGGAAGAAACACAAAATAACTGTCAATCTCCCTCGGCCTGGGGCTCCATGCAAGATCTCACCTCGTGGAGTTGCAATGATCATGAGAACGGTGAGGAATCAGCCCAGAACTACACGGGAGGATCTTGTAAATGATCTCAAGGCAGCTGGGACCATAGTCACCAAGAAAACAATTGGTAACACACTACGCCGTGAAGGACTGAAATCCTGCAGCGCCCGCAAGGTCCCCCTGCTCAAGAAAGCACATATACAGGCCCGTCTGAAGTTTGCCAATGAACATCTGAATGATTCAGAGGAGAACTGGGTGAAAGCTTTTTGGCATCAACTCAACTCGCCGTGTTTGGAGGAGGAGGAATGCTGCCTATGACCACAAGAACACCATCCACACCGTCAAACATGGAGGTGGAAACATTATGCTTTGGGGGTGTTTTTCTGCTAAGGGGACAGGACAACTTCACCGCATCAAAGTGACGATGGACGGCGCCATGTACCATCAAATCTTGGGTAAGAACCTCCTTCCCTCAGCCAGGGCATTGAAAATGGGTCGTGGATGGGTATTCCAGCATGACAAAGACCCAAAACACACGGCCAAGGCAACAAAGGAGTGGCTCAAGAAGAAGCACATTAAGGTCCTGGAGTGGCCTAGCCAGTCTCCAGACCTTAATCCCATAGAAAATCTGTGGAGGGAGCTGAAGGTTCGAGTTGCCAAACGTCAGCCTCGAAACCTTAATGACTTGGAGAAGATCTGCAAAGAGGAGTGGGACAAAATCCCTCCTGAGATGTGTGCAAACCTGGTGGCCAACTACAAGAAACGTCTGACCTCTGTGATTGCCAACAAGGGTTTTGCCACCAAGTACTAAGTCATGTTTTGCAGAGGGGTCAAATACTTATTTCCCTAATTAAAATGCAAATCAATTTATAACATTTTTGACATGCGTTTTTCTGTATTTCTTTGTTGTTATTCTGTCTCTCACTGTTCAAATAAACCTACCATTAAAATTATAGACTGATCATGTCTTTGTCAGTGGGCAAACGTACAAAATCAGCAGGGGATCAAATACTTTTTTCCCTCACTGTAGTTTGATCTCAACGAGAATAACGTATATAACTAAAGGTTAAATGAAGTATGGAGGACATGTGTTGGGTATTTACAGTATACCAGCCGCACATCACTGTTAGCCTATAAGACAGGAGTTGTCGAGCTAGAGCTAACCTGTTTGATGGAGTCAAACAATGAAATCTTCCACCTGGCTATCGGTATTGAAGCCATGAGTTTCTCTGTGGGTCTTAAATGGCACCCTATTCCATATATAGTGCACTACTTATGACCAGGGACCATAGGGAAGTAGTGTACTATGTAGGGAATAGGGTGCCATTTGGTATGTAGCCTCTGTCAATAGAGAGGCCAGAGTGGAGAGGTGTAGCAGAGAACATGGCTATGCTACTTCTCACAGTTAAACAGCACAGCTCTGTTTTCACACTGACCAGTGTCTTTACACTTAAATAGAGGACATTGTTCCTGGTTTGAGAGCTTTACTCACTCACTCACTCATCGTCACCCCCCCAACACGCACGTAGGCAATGCATGCATGGACAGGCAAGCACATACACACACACACACACACACACACACACACACACATAAAACACACACAGACACACACACACAGACAGACAGACACACACACAGACACACACACACAGACAGACAGACACACACACACACACACACACGCACATAAAACACACACAGACACACACACACAGACAGACAGACACACACACATACACACACACAGACACACACAACACACACACACACACACACAGACACACACACAGACACAGACACACACACACCCCTCTACTAGTTCAAACACACATACACACGCAGACACAGCCTTTAAGTAAAGGCTTACTGTCACACATTTCACAAGGCTGTAGGAATGTAAGCAATGGGAGCACACAGAGACTCAGTGTGCCCCATTTTGTCTCAGTTGAAAGAGCTAGTGATGGTCAGACAGAATGGGCCCAGTGTTTACTGTGAAACCCTCCTCACTGAACACCAACGACAACACGCATTCCTTCAATCAGAACATCAATAGTCACAATGACTCCCTCAAAGGCACCACGCAGCGTTAGGTTAAGGCCTGCCTTGCTTATGTTGGAAAGACAGAATGATGTGTCGGAGCAATGAAATGTCTAGATTGATTTTCGCCGGCGTGGCGAGGAGGTTGGTCTATTGGTGTAATGTTTAGATCTTAGAATTAGATCTATATCTATTGGTGTAATGGTCTTTATAGCCCATACTACCAATACAAGACAGAAAACAATCAAAGACAGAAAACAATCAAAGACGATAACCAAAGACCGTAATCAAAGACGGTAATCAAAGACCATAATCAAAGACTGTATTGTATATATTTTTGACAATTGTAAATAGTGTCAAATACAGGTGTTTAATTTCCCACGAGTCAACAACTCACCAACATTTTTAGATGTGTTACTTCAGTGACAAATCTTCATCACTGATTTTACTAGCCTGTATTTGGAGGGCAGTGGCAGGACTGGGGTGCTTGGAGGGAAGTGCCAGGGCTGGGGTGTTTGGAGGGCAGTGCCAGGACTGGGGTGTTTGGAGGGAAGTGCCAGGGCTGGGGTGTTTGGAGGCCCGTGATGTTTGTAACTATTTCTAACATATTGCTTATTGACCATTCAGAAAACAGCTGTTTCTATGCTCTCCCGTGTCTGGTATAGAGAGGGGGAGCACAAGCTAGGATTCCAGGTTAAGTTCTTAGACATCTGTAGTCGGTTCAGAAACCTTAACAGTTTGATCTCTTCAAGTCTCCGTATAGCATTTCACACACACACACACGTAAACACACACACACAGACACACACACACACACACACACACACACACACACACACACACACACACAAACACACACACAGACACACACAAACACACACACACACACACAGACACACAGGCGTTCATATCTCCTTTCTAGGGTTGTACAGGTTGTGCCAGTTCAAACAAACCAGGTGTGTGTGCATTATAACACCAGCTTCTACACTTCCACTGAAGCCACGTCATGCCTTGACGTCTGATATTTTTCTGAAGTGAAGGCTAACATGTATTTTTTCCCTATATCCTTGTGGAAGATAGCCTAGCAGCACTCACAGACTGGCATTCTCCTTGAGGCAAGATGGTGTGTTGTTTTCCCCAAACCTTGGAAATGTACAGCTTTTAGAAAACATAAAAAATGCTTTCAAAGTTAAAATAAATATGATTGAGTTTTTAAAGTAGAAAGTTTGTTTTGTGTTTTATAAAACACAGAGAGAGAGAGAGAGAGAGAGAGAGAGAGACAGAAAGGGTGGCAACGAACACCCCGCCCAGACCAGCGAGACACCCTCCCAGACCTGCGAGACCCCCCCACGGTCCTGCACCTAGAGGACCCACACCCAAACCACAGCAACCCCAACCAGAACCCTCCCCCCCCCCCACTCTAGCCACACAAACACTAGCCACACCCTATATAACCCCCCCCAGATCAGGCTTCACCATCTGGCAGTCCGACGAACAAATCTGGGTTTGGCAGACGCCAGGAGAACGCTACCTGCCCGAATGCATAGTGCCAACTGTAAAGTTTGGTGTGGGAGGAATAATGGTCTGGGGCTGTTTTTCATGGTTCGGGCTAGGCATACAATGACATACTAGACGATTCTGTGCTTCCAACTTTGTGGCAACAGTTTGGGGAAGCCATTTCCTGTTTCAACATGACAATGCCCCCGTGCACAACACGAGGTCCATACAGAAATGGCTTGTCGAGATCCGTGTGGAATAACTTGACTGGCCTGTACAGAGCCTTGACCTCAACTCCATTGAACACCGTTGGGATGAATAGGAACGTTAATCGGCCAACATCAATGCACGACCTCACTAATGCTCTTGTGGCTGAATGGAAGCAAGTCCCTGCAGCAATGTTCCAACATCTAGTGGAAACCCTTCCCAGAAGAGTGGAGGCTGTTATAGCAGCAAAGGTGGGACCAACTCCATATTAATGCCCATGATTTTGGAATGAGATGTTCGACAAGCAGGTGTCCACATACTTTTGGTCATTTTGTGTATTTGACCTCTCAGCTTCACTATGAAATGTATCCATTTTAACTAGACAACCCAAGACAACCTAAAAAAAAACAGCACTGACAAACGGTTTGATGAAAGAAAACCTAAGAAAGGAATCAAATCAAATCAAATCAAATTGTAGTTGTCACATGCACCGAATACAACAGGTGTAGACCTTACAGTGAAATGCTTACATACAAGCCCTTAACCAACAACGCAATTTTAAGAAAGAATACCAAAAAAATACCATAAAACATTAAACACAAAAATAATAACAAATATTATTAAAAGAGCAGCAGTAAAATAACAGTAGCGAGACTATATACAGGGGGTACCGGTACTTAGTCAAGGTAATTGAGGTCATATGTACATGTAGGTAGAGTTAAAGTGCCTCTGCATAGATAATAAACCAAGAGTAGCAGCAGCGTAAAAGAGGGGGGTGCTCTCGATGGTGCATCTGTAGAACCTTTTGAGGATCTGAGGACCCATGCCAAATCTTTTCAGTGTTCTGAGGGGGAATAGGTTTTGTCGTGCTTGGACCATGTTAGTTTGTTGGTGATGTGGACACCAAGAAACTTGACGCTCTCAACCTGCTTCACTACAGCCCTGTCGATGAGAATGGGGGCGTGCTCTGTCCTCTTTTTCCTGTATTCCACAATCATCTCCTTTGTCTTGATCACGTTGAGGGAGAGGTTGTTGTTCTGACACCACACGGCCAGGTCTCTGACCTCCTCCCTATAGGCTGTCTCATCGTTGTCGGTGATCAGGCCTACCACTGTTATGTCGTCGGCAAACTTAATGATGGTGTTGGAGTCGTGCCTGGCCATGCAGTCATGAGTGAACAGAGAGTACAGGAGGGGACTGAGCATACACCCTTGAGGGGCCTCCGTGTTGAGGATCAGTGTGGCAGATGTGTTGTTACCTACCCTTACCACCTGGGGGCGGCCCATCAGGAAGTCCAGGATCCAGTTGCAGAGGGAGGTGTTTAGTCCCAGGGTCCTTAGCTTAGTGATGAGCTTTGAGGGCACTATGGTGTTGAACGCTGAGCTGTAGTCAATGAATAGCATTCTCACAAAGGTGTTCCTTTTGTCCAGGTGTGAAAGGGCAGTGTGGAGCGCAATAGAGATTGCATCATCTGTGGATCTGTTGGAGTGGTATGCAAATTGGAGTGGGTCTAGGGTTTCTGGGATAATGGTGTTGATTTGAGCCATGACCTGCCTTTCAAAGTACTTCATAGCTGCAGATGTGAGTGCTACGGGTCAGTAGTCATTTAGGCAGGTTACCTTAGTGTTATTGGGCACAGGGACTATGGTGGTCTGCTTGAAACATGTTGGTATTACAGACTCAGACAGGGAGAGGTTGAAAATGTCAGTGAAGACACTTGCCAGTTGGTCAGCGCATGCTCGGAGTACACGTCCTGGTAATCCGTCTGGCCCTGCGGCCTTGTGAATGTTGACCTGTTTAAAGGTCTTACTCACATCGGCTACGGAGATTGTGATCACACAGTCGTCCAGAACAGCTGATGCTCTCATGCATGTTTCAGTGTTACTTGCCTCGAAGTGAGCATAGAATTAATTTAGCTCGTCTGGTAGGCTCGTGTCACTGGGAAGCTTGTGGCTGTGCTTCCCTTTGTAGTCTGTAATAGTTTTCAAGCCCTGCCACATCCGACGAGCGTCGGAGCCGGTGTAGTACGATTCGATCTTAGTCCTGTATTGACTCTTTGCCTGTTTGATGGTTCGTCGGAGGGCATAGCGGGATTTCTTATAAGCTTCCGGGTTAGAGTCCCGCTCCTTGAAAGCGGCAGCTCTACCCTTTAGCTCGGTGCGGATGTTGCCTGTAATCCATGGCTTCTGGTTGGGGTATGTACGTACTGTCAGTGTGGGGAAGACGTCATCAATGCACTTATTGATGAAGCCAGTGACTGATGTGGTATACTCCTCAATACCATTGGAAGAATCCCAGAACATATTCCAGTCTGTGCTAACAAAACAGTCCTGTAGCTTAGCATCTGCTTTATCTGACCACTTTTTTATTGACGAGTCTCTGGTGCTTCCTGCTTTAGTTTTTGCTTGTAAGCAGTAATCAGGAGGATAGAATTATGGTCAGATTTGCCCAATGGAGGGCGATGGAGAGCTTTGTACGCGTCTCTGTGTGTGGAGTAAATGTGGTCTAGAATTATTTTTTTCCTCTGGTTGCACATTTAACATGCTGGTAGAAATGAGGTAAACTGATTTAAGTTTCCCTGCATTAAAATCCCCGGCCACTAGAAGCGCTGCCTCTGGATGAGCGTTTTCCTGTTTGCTTATGGCCTTATACAGTTCATTGAGTGCGGTCTTAGTGCCAGCATCGGTTTGTGGTGGTAAATAGACAGCTACGAAGAATATAGATGAAAGCTCTCTCTGTAGATGGTGAGGTCTACAGCTTATCATGAGATACTCTACCTCAGGCGAGCAATACCTAGAGACTTCTTTAGATACTGTGCCCCAGCTGTTGTTTACAAATATACATAGACCGCCACCCCGTGTCTTACCAGAGGCTGCTGTTCTATCCTGCCGATACAGTGTATAACCCGCCAGCTGTATGTTATTCATGTCGTTGTTCAGCCACGACTCTGTAAAACATAAGATATTACCGTTTTTTATGTCCCGTTGGTAGGATATACGTCTTCTACTTCGTCCACATTATTATCAAGCAATTGTAAGTTGGCCAATAGTATCCATGGCAAAGGTAGATTAGCCACTCGTCGCCGGCTCATTACCAATCACCCCAATCTCCTTCCGCGATATTTCGTTTTCTTTCTACTGCGAATGACGGGGATGAGGGCCCGTTCAAGGGTGTCTGGAGCAAATCCCTCTCGTCCGACTCATAAAAAAAATTAATATATAATCGCTGTTCTGATGTCCAGAAGATATTTTCGGTCATAAGAGACGGTAGCAGCAACATTATGTACAAAATAAGTTACGAACAATGTGAAAAAACACACAAAATAGCACGGTTGGTTAAGAGTCCATAAAACGGCAGCCATCCCCTCTGGCGCCATTGTCTTGAGGAACCTATCCAACCAAAAACACAGCGACCCAGAAAACCTGAGCCTACTCCTTCACTATGGTGAAACACAAAAACAGTACAGAAATACACTAAGAAAAAATTAAGAACAGCATGTCAGAAATCAGCTGAATGAAATTGAATAATTCATAGAATCTTACCACTTCTGGGAAAATTGGAACACACCAATCAAACAACGACACGAAGAGTTATCTATCCAAAATGGAGATGCATGGATAAACCACTTCTCCAATCTTTTTGGCCCTATAACAAAGAACAAACAGCAAAAAAATATACATTACATTTTTTTATTTTTTGTCTCTCAGCTATTAAAGACTACCCACTAGATTCTCTAATTACATTGAATGAACTACAGTACAACATACAAACCCTACAACCCAAAAAGGCCTGTGGTGTTGATGGTATTCAAAATGAAATGATAAACTATACAGACCACAAATTCTAATTGGCTATACTTTAACATCATTCTCAGCTCTGGCATCTTCCACAAAACTTGGAACCAAGGACTGATCACCCCAATCCACGAAAGTGGAGACATTTGACCCCAATAACTACCGTGGGATATTCGTCAACAGCAACCTTAGGGAAATCCTCTGCATTATCGTTAACAGCAGACTCCCTGCACACCCTAATTGACAAACAAACAAACTAAATCAAAGGCAAAGTCTTCTCATGCTTTGTTGATTAAAAAAAAAAAGCTTTTGACTCAATTTGGCATGAGGGTCTGCTATACAAATTAATGGAAAGTGGTGTTGGGGGAAAAACATACCACATTATAAAATCCATGTACACAAACAACAAGCGTGCTGTTAAAATTGGCAAAAAATACACACATTTCTTTCCACAGGGCCGTGGGGTGAGACAGGGATGCAGCTTAAATAATAATATGCCATTTAGCAGACGCTTTTATCCAAAGCGACTTACAGTCGTGCGTGCATACATTTTTTTGTGTATGGGTGGTCCCGGGGATCGAACTCACTACCTTGGCGTTACAAGCACCATGCTCTACCAGCCGTGCTCTACCAGCTGAGCTACAGAGGACCACCCTCTTCAACAAAAATATCAACGAATTGGCAAGGGCACTAGAACAGTCTGCAGCACCCGGCCTCACCCTACTAGAATCTGAAGTCAAATGTCTACTGTTTGTTGATGATCTGGTGCTTCTGTCACCAACCAAGGAGGGCCTACAGCAGCACCTAGATCTTCTGCACAGATTCTGTCAGACCTGGGCCCTGACAGTAAATCTCAGTAAGACAAAAAATAATGATGTTCCAGAAAAGGTCCAGTTGCCAGGACCACAAATACAAATTCAATCTAGAAACCGTTGCCCTAGAGTTTGTTATTAAAGCTTTATTTTACTAGGCAGGTCAGTAAAGAAAAATGTATTATTTACAATGACGACCTGTTAAGTGGCTGTGGGGCAGGGGGCAGAGATGCCAGGGGAGCCAATGCCACTGTCATCCCTTTGCCCCAAGGAAACGTGGCAAGCTGCTTTCTCAGCTGCTGCTCCTGCAGATCAGCACACACGCACGTACTTACGCACACACACACAAACACACACAAACACACACACACACACTCCTTCCCCTCCGTCTGTCGCTCAGATCAGCGTCTTGAATGCAAGATAGTCAGGCGGCTCAAGCATTCATTCAGGGTTCAACTGCCGTCCAAAGCTTAGCTAACTCCTCATTCCTAACTCCTCATTCCTAACTCCTCATTCCTAACTCCTCATTCCTAACTCCTCACTCCTCATTCCTAAACCCTCATTCCTTACTCCTCATTCCTAACTCCTCATTCCTAACTCCTCATTCCTATCTCCTCATTCCTAACCCCTCATTCCTATCTCCTCATTCCTAACCCCTCATTCCTAACCCTCCATTCTCTCAGACAGACAGACAGACAGTGGCTCTACCATCTCGGTCAGGGTTTTTTATATTTTTTATATATTATTTTATTTTATTTTTTTATATTTAGTCATTTAGCAGACACTCTTATCCAGAGCGACTTACAGTTAGTCAGTGCATACATATTTTTTTTTCATACTGGGTTCCCCAACTGGTGGCCCGCTGGTGGTTTTATTTGGCCCCCCATTATTTTTTTTTTTATATAAAAACTGTAAAAGCACCAGGAAATCAGCTCCAAGCGATTTTCATTTAGGAAATCTGTTCCCAAGTATTCCCACGCATCAGTGGGGCTGGTGGGAGGAGCTATAGGAGGACGGGCTCATTGTAATTGCTGGAATGGCATTAATGGAACAGTATCAAACACGTCAAACATATGGAAACCACATGTTTGGCTCCGTTCCATTAATTCCATTCCAGCCATTACAATGAGCCCGTCCTCCTATAGCTGCTCCCACCAGCCCCCACTGCCACACATAATATGGAGATATAGAGTATACAAATGTAAGCAAGGTTAGAAATGATTAGGTTTTAGTCAAATATGATATCTGTTTGAGCTTTTTGCGGTCAATTTGCAGTCTACAAATTATTTATAATTATGTTCCAGCCCCCTGACCATCCATTCAAGAAAAAATCGTCCCGCAGCTGAATCTAGTTCATGAACCCTGATCTAGGTCCATCTAATCGAAAACAGGACAATGTGGCCACTTACTAACTTCAATGTTAGTAAGTGCCCTCTGTAGCTTAATTGGTAGAGCATGTTGCTTGTAATGCAAGGGTAGTGGGTTCGATCCCCGGGACCACCCATACGTTAAAATGTATGCACACATGACTGTAAGTCGCTTTGGAGAAAAGAGTCTGCTAAATGGCATCTTATTATTATTATGTTAATGGTACAAACACATAGCCTACTGTCTGTATAAAGATAGCTAGTGCATTTCAATTGAGTGTTTAAGTGTTGTTGGTTATTAGATAGTTGTGTTGGTGATCCAATTCATTGCATAAAAAGTAGTCAACAAATGTTGTGAACAGTTAGGCCTAGACATTTATTAGGTCTAACACTGAAAGGCTACTCAAGGACAACATTTTAAGGTCCTCCCCTACCTCCCCTCCACCTCCTCCTCCCCTCCTCCTCCCTCCTCTCCGCCTCCTCCTCCCCTCCTCCTCCTCCTCCTCCTCCTCCTCTTCCCCTCCTCCTCCCTCCTCTCCGCCTCCTCCTCCCCTCCTCCTCCTCCTCCTCCTCCTCCTCCTCCTCCTCCTCCTCTTCCCCTCCTCCTCCCTCTCTCCGCCTCCTCCTCCCCTCCTCCTCCTCCTCCTCCCTCCCTCTCCTCCTCCTCCTCTCGCCGCCTCCTCCTCCTCCTCCCTCCCCTCCTCCTCCTCCTCCTCTTTGACATTCATGTTTTATCATTATTCACCCACCTTCCACCTTTAATAATTCTTTGATGGTATTATCATAAAAATAATGAATGGGTCCTCTCCTCTGTCTTGTCCTGTGCTTCAGCTTTGACCTTGCTGCCTGGATCTATTCCCGTCCACACAGAGAGAAGAGACGGAGAGGAGGTCTGCTTCCCAAATGGCGCCCTATTCCATTCATAGTTCACTACCTTTGATCAGAGCACTATGTAAGGAAAAGGTGGTCATTTGGGACTCATCCCAGGATAGAGGGAGAGAGGGAGACATCGTTACAACACTGTACATATACATAATATGACATTTGAAATATCTTTATTCTTTTGGAACTTTTGTGAGTATAAAGTTTACTGTTAATTTTTATTGTTTATTTCACTTTTGTTTATTATCTATTTAACTTGCTTTGGCAATGTTAACATAAGTTTCCCATGCCAATAAAGCCCTTAAATTGAAATTGAATTGAATTGACAGAGAGGGGGAGAAAGGGATAGGATGAGAGGGGTAGATAGGAGGAGAGGGGTAGATAGGAGGAGAGGGGTAGATAGGAGGAGAGGGGTAGATAAGAGGAGAGGGGTAGATAGGATGAGAGGGGTAGATAGGAGGAGAGGGGTAGATAGGAGGAGAGGGGTAGATAGGAGGAGAGGGGTAGATAAGAGGAGAGGGGTAGATAGGATGAGAGGGGTAGATAGGAGGAGAGGGGTAGATAGGATGAGAGGGGTAGATAGGAGGAGAGGGGTAGATAAGAGGAGAGGGGTAGATAGGATGAGAGGGGTAGATAGGAGGAGAGGGGTAGATAGGAGGAGAGGGGTAGATAGGAGGAGAGGGGTAGATAGGAGGAGAGGGGTAGATAGGAGGAGAGGGGTAGATAAGAGGAGAGGGGATAGGGGAAGATTGTCGCCTGGGCCGGCCAGGCTAGGCTAGGCTAGTTTATTACACAGTAAGATGTGGATTTACTGACCTGGGGAAACAGGGATGTATATCACCCTGCCAGCTGTCTTTGCTCAATGGTTGTGACATCCAGACCAGGAAGTGCATCTGTGCTGCTGGGGGACTATAACACCTACACCACCACACTGTATAGCAAGCAGGTAAGGGAGCTGGGAATGTCTGTCAGAGTGACAGGTTAGGCTACATGTGGAAATGAGGTCATGGTGTAAGTCATGTGAAACCATAGTTGTCCTACGATTACAGCTATTGCTGTAGGACCCAGAGTTGTTCTCGGTCATGCTGGTCATGCAGGAAAATCGATATCTTAAAAGGATTTAAAGAATTCCAGCAGTGAGCTGTTCCAGATTTGCGTTGATCAGGGTTTAGCAGGGTGTATCAGTGTTCTAGATGTGAGGTTAGCTCGAGTTTAGCAGGGTGTATCAGTGTTCTAGATGTGAGGTTAGCTCGAGTTTAGCAGGGTGTATCAGTGTTCTAGATGTGAGGTTAGCTCGAGTTTAGCAGGGTGTATCAGTGTTCTAGATGTGAGGTTAGCTCGAGTTTAGCAGGGTGTATCAGTGTTCTAGATGTGAGGTTAGCTCGAGTTTAGCAGGGTGTATCAGTGTTCTAGATGTGAGGTTAGCTCGAGTTTAGCAGGGTGTATCAGTCTTCTAGATGTGAGGTTAGCTCGAGTTTAGCAGGGTGTATCAGTGTTCTAGATGTGAGGTTAGCTCGAGTTTAGCAGGGTGTATCAGTGTTCTAGATGTGAGGTTAGCTCGAGTTTAGCAGGGTGTATCAGTGTTCTAGATGTGAGGTTAGCTCGAGTTTAGCAGGGTGTATCAGTGTTCTAGATGTGAGGTTAGCTCGAGTTTAGCAGGGTGTATCAGTGTTCTAGATGTGAGGTTAGCTCGAGTTTAGCAGGGTGTATCAGTCTTCTAGATGTGAGGTTAGCTAGGGTTTAGCAGGGTGTATCAGTGTTCTAGATGTGAGGTTAGCTAGGGTTTAGCAGGGTGTATCAGTGTTCTAGATGTGAGGTTAGCTCGAGTTTAGCAGGGTGTATCAGTGTTCTAGATGTGAGGTTAGCTAGGGTTTAGCAGGGTGTATCAGTGTTCTAGATGTGAGGTTAGCTCGAGTTTAGCAGGGTGTATCAGTGTTCTAGATGTGAGGTTAGCTCGAGTTTAGCAGGGTGTATCAGTGTTCTAGATGTGAGGTTAGCTCGAGTTTAGCAGGGTGTATCAGTGTTCTAGATGTGAGGTTAGCTCGAGTTTAGCAGGGTGTATCAGTGTTCTAGATGTGAGGTTAGCTAGGGTTTAGCAGGGTGTATCAGTGTTCTAGATGTGAGGTTAGCTAGGGTTTAGCAGGGTGTATCAGTGTTCTAGATGTGAGGTTAGCTAGGGTTTAGCAGGGTGTATCAGTGTTCTAGATGTGAGGTTAGCTCGAGTTTAGCAGGGTGTATCAGTGTTCTAGATGTCAGGTGAGGTATCAGGGTGCATTAGCCAGCCATAGGGGCGTTGTCTGGTGGGTAGTGGTGCTTGGTGAGAGGCTGTGCCTGCTGTGACAGAAGAGGCCAGCTGTCATCCAACTGTCTCCTACCAACTGTGTGTGTGCGTGTGTGCGTGTGTGTGCGTGTTTGTGTGTAGTCAAAGGACCACCAGCCATGCCCTCCATGCTGAGACAGAAAGACAGCTGGGGGCAGTTGGCAGGACACACACACACCACACACACACACACACACACACACACACACACACACACACAAACACACAGACACACACACACATATATATATACAGTGGGGCAAAAAAGTATTTAGTCAGCCACCAATTGTGCAAGTTCTCCCATTTAAAAAGATGAGAGAGGCCTGTAATTTTCATCATAGGTACACGTCAACTATGACAGACAAATTGAGATTTTTTTTTCCAGAAAATCACATTGTAGGATTTTTAATGAATTTA
This sequence comes from Coregonus clupeaformis, assembly GCF_020615455.1. Lineage (NCBI taxonomy): Eukaryota > Metazoa > Chordata > Actinopteri > Salmoniformes > Salmonidae > Coregonus > Coregonus clupeaformis. Next base: position 18,498,955 of record NC_059203.1, on the reverse strand, counting down.
TTTGCAAATTATGGTGGAAAATAAGTATTTGGTCAATAACAAAAGTTTCTCAATACTTTGTTATATACCCTTTGTTGGCAATGACACAGGTCAAACATTTTCTGTAAGTCTTCACAAGGTTTTCACACACTGTTGCTGGTATTTTGGCCCATTCCTCCATGCAGATCTCCTCTAGAGCAGTGATGTTTTGGGGCTGTCGCTGGGCAACACGGACTTTCAACTCCCTCCAAAGATTTTCTATGGGGTTGAGATCTGGAGACTGGCTAGGCCACTCCAGGACCTTGAAATGCTTCTTACGAAGCCACTCCTTCGTTGACCGGGCGGTTTGTTTGGGATCATTGTCATGCTGAAAGACCCAGCCACGTTTCATCTTCAATGCCCTTGCTGATGGAAGGAGGTTTTCACTCAAAATCTCACGATACATGGCCCCATTCATTCTTTCCTTTACACGGATCAGTCGTCCTGGTCCCTTTGCAGAAAAAACAGCCCCAAAGCATGATGTTTACACCCCCATGCTTCACAGTAGGTATGGTGTTCTTTGGATGCAACTCAGCATTCTTTGTCCTCCAAACACGACTGAGTTGAGTTTTTACCAAAAAGTTTCATCTGACCATATGACATTCTCCCAATCCTCTTCTGGATCATCCAAATGCACTCTAGCAAACTTCAGACGGGCCTGGACATGTACTGGCTTAAGCAGGGGGACACGTCTCGCACTGCAGGATTTGAGTCCCTGCGGCGTAGTGTGTTACTGATGGTAGGCTTTGTTACTTTGGTCCCAGTTCTCTGCAGGTCATTCACTAGGTCCCCCTGTGTAGTTCTGGGATTTTTTGCTCACCGTTCGTGTGATCATTTTGACCCACGGGGGTGAGATCTTGCGTGGAGCCCCAGATCGAGGGAGATTATCAGTGGTCTTTTATGTCTTCCATTTCCTAATAATTGCTCCCACAGTTGATTTCTTCAAACCAAGCTGCTTACCTATTGCAGATTCAGTCTTCCCAGCCTGGTGCAGGTCTACAATTTTGTTTCTGGTGTCCTTTGACAGCTCTTTGGTCTTGGCCATAGTGGAGTTTGGAGTGTGACTGTTTGAGGTTGTGGACAGGTGTCTTTTATACTGATAACAAGTTCAAACAGGTGCCATTAATACAGGTAACGAGTGGAGGACAGAGGAGCCTCTTAAAGAAGAAGTTACAGGTCTGTGAGAGCCAGAAATCTTGCTTGTTTGTAGGTGACCAAATACTTATTTTCCACCATAATTTGCAAATAAATTCATTAAAAATCCTACAATGTGATTTTCTGGATTTTTTTTCCTCAATTAGTCTGTCATAGTTGACATGTACCTATGATGAAAATTACAGGCCTCTCTCATCTTTTTAAGTGGGAGAACTTGCACAATTGGTGGCTGACTAAATACTTTTTTTCCCCACTGTATATTTGGGGAGGTAATAGTTTGTTCACTCTTTCAAAAGCTAAAAGCTTGGCACACCTGTATTTGGGGAGTTTCTCCTATTCTCTCTGCAGATCCTCTCAAGCTCTGTCAGGTTGGATGGGGAGAGTCGCTGAACTACTTTTCAGGTCCCTCCAGAGATGTTTGATCGGGTTCAAGTCCGGGCTCTGGCTGGGCCACTCAAGGACATTCACAGACTTGTCCCGAAGCCACTCCTGCATTGTCTTGGCTGTGTGCTTCGGGTCGTTGTCCTGTTGGAAGATGAACCTTCGCCCCAGTCTGAGGTCCTGAGGGCTCTGGAGTAGGTTTTCATCAAGGATCTCACTGTACTTTGCTCCGTTCATCTTTCTCTCGATCCTGACTAGTCTCCCAGTTCCTGCCGCTGAAAAACATCCCCAAAGCATGATGCTGTCACCACCATGCTTCACCGTAGGGATGGTGCCAGGTTTCCTCCAGATATGACGCTTGGCATTCAGGTCAAAGAGTTCAATCTTGGTTTCATCAGACCAGAGAACCTTGTTTCTCATAGTCTGAGAGTCCTTTAGGTGCCTTTTGGCAAACTCCAAATGGGCTGTCGTGTGCCTTTTACTGAAGAGTGGCTTCCATCTGGCCACTCTACCATAAAGGCCTGATTGGTGGAGTGCTGCAGAGATAGTTGTCCTTCTGGAAGGTTCTCCCATCTCCACAAAGGAACTCTGGAGCTCTGTCAGAGTGACCATCTGGTTATTGGTCACCTCCCTGACCAAGGCCCTTCTCTCCTGATTGCTCAGTTTGGCCGGGCGGCCAGCTCTAGGAAGAGTCTTGGTGGTTCCAAACTTCTTCCTTTCAAGAATGATGGAGGCCAGTGTGTTCTTGGGGACCTTCAATGCTGCAGACATATTTTTGTACCCTTCTCCAAATCTGCGATCCTGTCTCGGAGCTCTACGGACAATTCCTAAAACCTCATGGCTTTGTTTTTGCTCTGACATGCACTGTCAACTGTGGGACCTTATATAGACAGGTGTGTGCCTTTCCAAATCATGTCCAATCAATTGAATTTATCACAGTTGGACTCCAATCAAGTTGTAGAAACATCTTAAGGATACTTATGTAAATAAGGTATTTGTGTTTTTTATTGTTAATACATTAGCATAATAAAATATGAAACTATTTTCACTTTGTCATGATGGGGTGTTGTGTTTAGATTGATGAGGAAAGGTTTTATTTAATTCCGTTTAGAATAAGGCTGTAAAGTTACTAAATGTGGAAAAAGTGAAGGGGTCTGAATACTTTCCGAATACACATTTTACCATCCAAGCCTAGTTAGGAGCTGGATTTGTTTTACCAACATATTCAGACAAACATTTGTGGATTGTCATCATCTTCTGTTGTGTGTGTGTGTGTGTATGTTTCTGTGTGTGTGGTTGTGTGGCATGTGTGTGTTTGTGTGTGTGTGTGTGTGTGTGTGTGTGTATATGAGTCATCAGCAGCATTCAATAGGAGCAAGCCCCTTTTAAATCATAATGAATAAGACGGGTGAGCTGATCCTAGACACTGTAACTAGCTGATCCTAGACACTGTAACTAGCTGATCCTAAACAGTGTAACTAGCTGATCCTAGATACTGTAACTAGCTGATCCTATACACTGTAACTAGCTGATCCTAGACACTGTAACTAGCTGATCCTACACACTGTAACTAGCTGAACCTAGACACTGTAACTAGCTGATCCTACACACTGTAACTAGCTGAACCTAGACACTGTAACTAGCTGATCCTAGATACTTTAACACATCTGATCCTAGACACGGTAACTAGCTGATCCTAGACACTGTAACTAGCTGATCCTAGACACTGTAACTAGCTGATCCTAGACACTGTAACTAGCTGATCCTAGATACTGTAACTAGCTGATCATATACACTGTAACTAGCTGATCCTAGATACTGTAACTAACTGATCGTAGACACTTTAACTAGTTGATCGTAGACACTGTAACTAGCTGATCCTAGACACTGTAACTAGCTGATCCTATACAATGTAACTAGCTGATCCTAGATACTGTAACTAGCTGATCCTAGACACTGTAACTAGCTGATCGTAGACACTTTAACTAGTTGATCGTAGACACTGTAACTAGCTGATCCTAGACACTGTAACTAGCTGATCCTATACAATGTAACTAGCTGATCCTAGATACTGTAACTAGCTGATCCTATACATTGTAACTAGCTGATCATAGACACTGTAACTAGCTGATCGTAGATACTGTAACTAGCTGATCCTAGACACTGTAACTAGCTGATTCTAGACACTGTAACTACCTGGTCATAGTAACTGTAACTAGCTGATCGTAGATACTGTAACTAGCTGATCCTAGACACTGTAACTAGCTGATCCTAGACACTGTAACTAGCTGATCCTACACACTGTAACTAGCTGAACCTAGACACTGTAACTAGCTGATCCTAGATACTTTAACACATCTGATCCTAGACACGGTAACTAGCTGATCCTAGACACTGTAACTAGCTGATCCTAGACAATGTAACTAGCTGATCCTAGACACAGTAACTAGCTGATCCTAGACACTGTAACTAGCTGATCCTATACAAGATAACTAGCTGATCCTAGACACTAACTAGCTGATCATAGACACTGTAACTAGCTGATCCTAGACACTGTAACTAGCTGATCCTGGACACTGTAACTAGCTGATCATAGACATTGTAACTAGTTGATCCTAGACACTGTAACTAGCTGATCCTAGACACTGTAACTAGCTGATCCTAGACACTGTAACTAGCTGATCATAGACACTGTAACTAGCTGATCCTAGACATTGTAACTAGTTGAACCTAGACACAGTAACTAGCTGATCCTAGATACTTTAACACATCTGATCCTAGAAACTTTAACTAGCTGATCCTAGACACTGTAACTAGCTGATCCTAGACACTGTAACTAGCTGATCCTAGACACTGTAACTAGCTAATCATAGACATTTACATTAAAAAAAAACATTTTAGTCATTTAGCAGACACTCTTATCCAGAGCGACTTACAGTTAGTTTATTTTTCATACTGGCCCCCCTTGGGAATCAAACCCACAACCCTGGCGTTGCAAACGTCATGCTCTACCAACTGAGCTACATCCCTGCAGGCCATTCCCTCCCCTACCCTGGACCAATTGTGCGCCGCCCCATGGGTCTCCCGGTCACGGCCGGCTATGACAGAGCCTGGATTCGAACCAGGATCTCTAGTGGCACAGCTAGCACTGCGATGCAGCGCCTTAGACCACTGCGCCACTAGGGAGACACTGTAACTAGCTGAACCTAGACACTGTAACTAGCTGATCCTAGATACTTTAACACATCTGATCCTAGACACGGTAACTAGCTGATCCTAGACACTGTAACTAGCTGATCCTAGACAATGTAACTAACTGATCCTAGACACTTTAACTAGCTGATCCTAGATACTGTAACTAGCTGATCATATACACTGTAACTAGCTGATCCTAGATACTGTAACTAGCTGATCCTAGACACTATAACTAGCTGATCCTAGATACTGTAACTAGCTGATCCTAGACACTGTAACTAGTTGATCGTAGACACTGTAACTAGCTGATCCTAGCCACTGTAACTAGCTGATCCTAGACACTGTAGCTAGCTGATCCTAGATACTGTAACTAGCTGATCCTATACACTGTAACTAGCTGATCATAGACACTGTAACTAGCTGATCGTAGATACTGTAACTAGCTGATCCTAGACACTGTAACTAGCTGATTCTAGACACTGTAACTACCTGGTCATAGTAACTGTAACTAGCTGATCCTAGACACTGTAACTAGCTGATCCTAGACACTGTAACTAGCTGATCATAGACACTGTAACTAGCTGATCCTAGACACTGTAACTAGCTGATCCTGGACACTGTAACTAGCTGATCCTAGACACTGTAACTAGCTGATCATAGACACTGTAACTAGCTGATCCTAGACATTGTAACTAGTTGATCCTAGAAACTGTAACTAGCTGATCCTAGACACTGTAACTAGCTGCTCCTAGATACTGTAACTAGCTGATCCTAGACACTGTAACTAGCTGATCCTAGACACTGTAACTAGCTGATCCTAGATACTTTAACACATCTGATCCTAGAAACTGTAACTAGCTGATCCTAGACACTGTAACTAGCTGATCCTAGACACTGTAACTAGCTGATCCTAGACACTGTAACTAGCTAATCATAGACACTGTAACTAGCTGATCCTAGACACTGTAACTAGCTGATCCTAGACACTGTAACTAGCTGATTCTAGACACTGTAACTACCTGGTCATAGTAACTGTAACTAGCTGATCGTAGATACTGTAACTAGCTGATCCTAGACACTGTAACTAGCTGATCCTAGACACTGTAACTAGCTGATCCTACACACTGTAACTAGCTGAACCTAGACACTGTAACTAGCTGATCCTAGATACTTTAACACATCTGATCCTAGACACGGTAACTAGCTGATCCTAGACACTGTAACTAGCTGATCCTAGACAATGTAACTAGCTGATCCTAGACACAGTAACTAGCTGATCCTAGACACTGTAACTAGCTGATCCTATACAAGATAACTAGCTGATCCTAGACACTAACTAGCTGATCATAGACACTGTAACTAGCTGATCCTAGACACTGTAACTAGCTGATCCTGGACACTGTAACTAGCTGATCATAGACATTGTAACTAGTTGATCCTAGACACTGTAACTAGCTGATCCTAGACACTGTAACTAGCTGATCCTAGACACTGTAACTAGCTGATCATAGACACTGTAACTAGCTGATCCTAGACATTGTAACTAGTTGAACCTAGACACAGTAACTAGCTGATCCTAGATACTTTAACACATCTGATCCTAGAAACTTTAACTAGCTGATCCTAGACACTGTAACTAGCTGATCCTAGACACTGTAACTAGCTGATCCTAGACACTGTAACTAGCTAATCATAGACATTTACATTAAAAAAAAACATTTTAGTCATTTAGCAGACACTCTTATCCAGAGCGACTTACAGTTAGTTTATTTTTCATACTGGCCCCCTTGGGAATCAAACCCACAACCCTGGCGTTGCAAACGTCATGCTCTACCAACTGAGCTACATCCCTGCAGGCCATTCCCTCCCCTACCCTGGACCAATTGTGCGCCGCCCCATGGGTCTCCCCGGTCACGGCCGGCTATGACAGAGCCTGGATTCGAACCAGGATCTCTAGTGGCACAGCTAGCACTGCGATGCAGCGCCTTAGACCACTGCGCCACTAGGGAGACACTGTAACTAGCTGAACCTAGACACTGTAACTAGCTGATCCTAGATACTTTAACACATCTGATCCTAGACACGGTAACTAGCTGATCCTAGACACTGTAACTAGCTGATCCTAGACAATGTAACTAACTGATCCTAGACACTTTAACTAGCTGATCCTAGATACTGTAACTAGCTGATCATATACACTGTAACTAGCTGATCCTAGATACTGTAACTAGCTGATCCTAGACACTATAACTAGCTGATCCTAGATACCGTAACTAGCTGATCCTAGACACTGTAACTAGTTGATCGTAGACACTGTAACTAGCTGATCCTAGCCACTGTAACTAGCTGATCCTAGACACTGTAGCTAGCTGATCCTAGATACTGTAACTAGCTGATCCTATACACTGTAACTAGCTGATCATAGACACTGTAACTAGCTGATCGTAGATACTGTAACTAGCTGATCCTAGACACTGTAACTAGCTGATTCTAGACACTGTAACTACCTGGTCATAGTAACTGTAACTAGCTGATCCTAGACACTGTAACTAGCTGATCCTAGACACTGTAACTAGCTGATCATAGACACTGTAACTAGCTGATCCTAGACACTGTAACTAGCTGATCCTGGACACTGTAACTAGCTGATCCTAGACACTGTAACTAGCTGATCATAGACACTGTAACTAGCTGATCCTAGACATTGTAACTAGTTGATCCTAGAAACTGTAACTAGCTGATCCTAGACACTGTAACTAGCTGCTCCTAGATACTGTAACTAGCTGATCCTAGACACTGTAACTAGCTGATCCTAGACACTGTAACTAGCTGATCCTAGATACTTTAACACATCTGATCCTAGAAACTGTAACTAGCTGATCCTAGACACTGTAACTAGCTGATCCTAGACACTGTAACTAGCTGATCCTAGACACTGTAACTAGCTAATCATAGACACTGTAACTAGCTGATCCTAGACACTGTAACTAGCTGATCCTAGACACTTTTGTGGATTGTCATCATCTTCTGTTGTGTGTGTGTGTGTGTGTGTGTGTGTGTGTGTGTATGTTGTGTGTGTGAGTGTGTGGTGTGTGTGTGTGCTGTGTGTATGTTTCTGTGTGTGTGGTTGTGTGGCATGTGTGTGTGTGTTTGTGTGTGTGTGTGTGTGTGTGTGTGTGTGTGTGTGTGTGTGTGTGTGTGTGTGTGTGTGTGTGTGTGTGTGTGTGTGTGTGTGTGTGTATGAGTCATCAGCAGCATTCAATAGGAGCAAGCCCCTTTTAAATCATAATGAATAAGACGGGTGAGCTGATCCTAGACACTGTAACTAGCTGATCCTAGACACTGTAGCTGATCCTAGATACTGTAACTAGCCGATCCTAGACATTGTAACTAGCTGATCCTAGACAACGTAACTAGCTGATCCTAGACACTCTGACTAGCTGATCTTAGACACTGTAACTAGCTGATCCTAGACACTGTAACTAGCTGATCATATACACTGTAACTAGCTGATCCTAAACACTGTAACTAGCTGATCCTAGACACTGTAACTAGCTGATCCTAGACACTGTAACTAGCTGATCCTAGACACTGTAACTAGCTGATCCTAGACACTCTAACTAGCTGATCCTAGACACTGTAACTAGCTGATCCTAGACACTGTAACTAGCTGATCCTAGATACTGTAACTAGCTGATCCTAGACACTGTAACTAGGTGATCCTAGACCCTGTAACTAGCTGCTCCTAGACACTGTAACTAGCTGAACCTAGACACTGTAACTAGCTGATCCTAGATACTGTAACTAACTGATCCTAGACACTGTAACTAGCTGATCCTAGACACTGTAACTAGCTGATCCTTACACTGTAACTAGCTGATCCTAGACACTGTAACTAGCTGATCCTAGACATTCTAACTAGCTGATCCTAGACACTGTAACTAGCTGATCCTAGATACTGTAACTAGCTGATCCTAGATACTGTAACTAGCTGATCGTAGACACTGTAACTAGCTGATCCTAGACACTGTAACTAGCTGATCCTAGATACTGTAACTAGCTGATCCTAGACAGTGTAACTAGCTGATCCTAGACACTGTAACTAGCTGATCCTAGACACTGTAACTAGCTGATCCTAGACACTGTAACTAGCTGATCCTAGATACTGGAACTAGCTGATCCTATACACTGTAACTAGCTGATCCTAGACACTGTAACTAGCTGATCGTAGATACTGTAACTAGCTGATTCTAGACACTGTAACTAGCTGATCCTAGACACTGGAACTAGCTGATCGTAGACACTGTAACTAGCTGATCCTAGACACTGGAACTAGCTGATCCTAGACACTGTAACTAGCTGATCCTAGATACTGTAACTAGCTGATCCTAGACACTGTAGCTGATCCTAGATACTGTAACTAGCTGATCCTAGACACTGTAACTAGCTGATCCTAGACACTGTAACTAGCTGATCCTAAACACTGTAGCTGATCCTAGATACTGTAACTAGCTGATCCTAGACACT